>NW_026606756.1:3372500-3455000 GCF_029890125.1 Rhinichthys klamathensis goyatoka
GCTGGTGGTCTGCTGATATGGGTTTTGGTGATTGTGTATGGCAGTACAATAACTACACTACTGTTCAAAAGTTTGGGGTCTGTAAGATTTTTTAAATGTTTTTGAAAGAAGTCTCATTTGCTCGCCATGGCTGCATTTATTTGATCAAAAATGCAATAAAAACGGTAATATTGTGAAATATTATTACAAATTAAAAATAACTGTTCTCTATTTTAATATGTTTTAAAATACCATTTATTCCTGTGATTGAATTTGTTTCTATGGTCATAGGTGGGGCCGCTGGAAGGACATCCTGACTCACGGCCGCTTTAAGCGACAGCTGAGTGAGCGTGACGTAGAGTGTATATGCAGGGCGCTCCTGGCGTACTGCCTCGTTCATTACCGTGGAGACGACAAAATCAAGAGCTTCATGTGGGATCTGATCGCTCCCACAGAGGACGGCAGGACCAAGGAACTTCAGAACCATTTGGGTATGAGGACTGAAGCGTTGTTATTAATGAATTCAATTCGCTTTTGCATTTTGATCGTGTCAGGAGATTAATGAATCTCTCATCATTTAGAGTTTTGAATGTGACTTGCGCAGGTTTATCGACTCCAGTACCGCGAGGCAGAAAAGGAAAGAAGATGAAGATTCAGTCCAGCTCATTTGACATCCAGAAGGCAGAGTGGATCCGAAAACACAACCCAGAACACATGTTGTCTGATGATGGGTACAAGAAACACCTGAAACACCACTGCAACAAGTGAGTATTGCACAGTGTCACATGGTCCTTCAGATATGATTCTAATAAGCTGATTTGGTGCTCATGAAATTAACGTTCCTATTATTACCAGTGCCAAACACTGCCTAGTTTTTTTGTGATAAATATTTTTTCAGGATTCTCTGATAATTTCAAAAGAAGAGCATTTGTCTAATTTCAGTTGAATGCATCCTTGCTGAATAAAAGTGTTAATTAAAAAAAATATATCTTACTGGCCCCAAACTTTTGAACAGTACTGTAAATGCGCTTCTTTGCACAATCTGATGTAATATTCACTGGCATATGGCTGGTGTTAATGGGTATTAACACGTGCTGCATTGTGCAACGACAAAGCAACCAGAAGTCATTCGTTTTCAATGAAAGTTGCTTTTTTGTTGGCAACTGTTGGTAATGCAATGTAGGCATGTCTGGTTTTGACAAAGTTGAGAAAAAATTAGCGGTGATGTTCATGATGATAGGACTTCATACCAATAGGCATGAAGACACTGAAGCTCACAGATCCATCATCTGTGACATACTGTAGTCAAGTGTTGGCAAGACAGAAGGAGAATTAATATTACTGTGAGCGATTTCAGTGTTCTATATGGTTCATTTCTGCCCACTTACAGGCATTTCAAATTTAAATAAATGATGCATGAAAAACCATATCTGCAACCATGAATACAACCAGAAATTGCATTTTGAGTGATTTTGGTTCATGCATTCATAATTATCCATCTTGTCTATGTCATGATTTATTATGGACTGCTGCAAATTATATTCAAGAACATGTTTAGCAGAAAGATCACTGATTCCTGATCAAATTTTTGCGATCAGTACATTCCATTTATGATCAGATTTTCAAAAGTTATGGCCTTTTGTGCCACCAACTAATAATGTTAGGCTATCTAGCAACAGTAGCGCCCACTTTTACTTTCCTACTTGTGAACGCCTGATTAGATGGATATCTGCTGCTCTGGAGGAAGTGTGTGATGCAGTGATAAAAGGGGACCTCCTATTTAAGCACACTGACTGGCCCACTCTCACACACTGGTTCAGGGGGTTTTCACCTAGTAGGGAGTGGGAGATAAGAGGTCGTTTTCAGGTCACACTCTTCAGTTCTTATTGCTTAAAAGTTGTCAAACTCCTGATCGAAACTGGTGGTGAATCTGGCTGGCTGTGCTAAGTTAACACTCTTTTTCCATTTGTTTGTCACACATGCTTGTACAGTAAATTCATGCACTTGAAAGCAGAGGAAGTTACATCATGTACACTGTACTTCATGTCATGTTATAAATGGGCTGTACAATTATTGTGCTCTGATAATTGGACTGTTCTGGATCAGGATATGTGTGTGTGGAGGGAGTTTATTACTGTAAGGCTGGTTTTGCATCCAGGCCTTTCTGCCATTGGAGAAAGTTCCTCATTGTTGAGTTTGCTGTCCTTTTTAACACACAAACACACACACACACACACACACACACACACACACACACAAGTGGTGACCTGGGACACAGCTGTCAGCTTCGCATGCATCTGCAGTTTCCCTCGGGCCTGGAATGCCACTAATGTTAGGGTGAAAGTGTGAGTTTTAGAATGAAAGAGGATGAATTATATCTCATTTCAGTGATTACGTGGACACATATGAATAAGCTTGAATGTAAAGTTCTAAAAACCTAAGTCAAGCTGAAAAACTAAGTCATGCTGAGTAGTCCACATGAAAGAACGTTTTTTAAACATTTACATTTCCAACATTCACTGTCATTGTCATTCATGTCCTCCGAAAAACAGCAACTTGCGTTAAACAGGAATGACTGGTCACTTTGTGTCTGAAAAACACTGTGTTAACACTCATGAACACCAGCCATATGGCAGTGCATGTTACATCAGAATGTACACATAAGCACCTTTACACTACTGTTCAAAAGTTTGGGATGTGTAAGATTTTTTAAATGTTTATGAAAGAAGCTGCAATTGATCGAAAATGCATATAAGTAGCATTGTGAAATATTATTACAATTTAAAATACCTGTTTTCTATTTCAATATATTTTAAAATGCAGTTTATTGACATCGGTGATGTCAAAGCTGAATTTTCAGCATCATTACTGCAGTCTTCAGTGTCACATTATCTTTCAGAAATCATTTTAATATGCTGATTTGCTGCTCAAGAAACATTTCAGTCACTATTGATGTTATTGTTTCTGATTAATAGAAAGTTAAAAAGAACAGCATTTATTAGAAATAGAAATCTTTTCTAAAATTATAAATATCTTAACTGTCACTTTTGATCAATTTAATGCATCTATGCTGAATAAAACTATTAATTTCTTTCAAAAAATATATTGTACAATTTATATAATTTTGTATAGTTGTATATGTATATGTATTGTATATGTGTATGTAGATAGATACATCATTTATTTATCTGACTCCAGTATAATTAACCTCTTAGTGTGTAAAGGCAAAAGTCTGTCTTAGAATTGATAGAAAAAACCTAGGAATTAACCTTAATGTTCAGATAACATTAATGTGTTTCATATTTACTCAGCGGTACACTTGAGATCATACAACTGCCACCATGAATGCCTAGGTGTTACAGACTCCCTGTGGAAGTTCCCTGTTATAGTACATTTTAGCAAAGGATGCTCTTTATAGTCAGCGCTAACATGCAGAAATACTGTGGATGGAATTGTGCAGTAATGCTCAGCTGCCCCATGAAGGGATGTGGACAGTTTGGCATTGTTTTGACTGCATAAGAGAACACTCTGTATTTACTGGTGAACGTGTTGTGGGTTTCTGTGTGTGTGTGTGTGTGTGTGCACTTTGACCTCAATCTCTCTGTGTCTTTGTCTGGTAGGGTGCTGTTGAGGGTCAGAATGCTGTACTATCTGAAACAAGAGGTGATTGGAGCACAGTGCCAAAAAGTGCTGGACGGGATAGATGCCAGGTAAGCATTGTCATTACCTTATTACTTCACTGGTAGTTTATTTTTTGAGAGGGATTAGAAAAGTGTAAGAAATCGAATTGTTATTAGTATTTAAAATAAAATGTTGTATTTCATTTTGAACCATATAAAATGGATCAAAATCTAAAAATGTACAAGGTTTCAGAAGACTTTTACTTTTGTATCCCTTTAGATTTTAGGATTATAGATACCGGTACTGTAGGTGCTCCCTGAACTACTCCAGTATTAGTCAGTTTAAGCCAGTTTGGTCAGTAAGATAAACATTAAAGCGCCATCTGCTGTTCTGCTGAGGAAACTTCAGGAATGTTAGCATGTAATACGAATACCAGCATTTAAAGGAACCGTTCACCAAAAATGAAAACTGTCATCATTTACTCACCTCATGCCAATTTAAACCCTTGTGGAACACAAAAGAAGAAAGTCCAGAATGCTCTTTTAACTATTCAGGACTGGAGCTGTTGAACTGCAACAAAAGCACCATAAAGTACCATAAAACATTTTTCGCAATATATGTATAAAAGCTATGAAAAGGGAAACATTTTCTGTGAATGACAATATTAGACTTAAAGTTTGGTCAGTTCCAAAATAGAAAAACGAAATAAACAGCTGTAGACTACAACATACAGCAAAACTACTGGTTGAAAATGTTTCCTTTGCTATCTGTCAGTGTGATCGAGATCTGGGTTCCTGAGCCGGATCATTCAGAGATGCCTGCTCTGTGGTGGGACATGCTCTCGGACAAATGTCTGCTATTAGGAGTGTATAAGCACGGTAAGTCTGATCAGCTCTGATGCGCTCGAGGCTTTATGTGTGGGTACACACTTTTAACTAATGTCTGTATGTGTTGTAGGTTATGAGAAGTACAACACTATTCGTGCAGATCCAGCACTGTGTTTCTTGGAAAGGGTTGGGCGGCCAGACGAGAAGGCCATCGCTGCTGAACAGAGAGGAAATGACTTTATAGATGGGTAAGGGACACAAACATGTGTTCCATTCATACAGATAGAGGAAGTCTATTATCAGTTTCTGTCAGCAGTACCTCTCGGAGGTGTTTGTAACTGTTTGTTTGTGTGTGTTTGTGCAGGGATGTGGACGACCCTGAGTATAAGCCTGCTCCAGCTTTGCTGAAGGACGATATGGAGGTACGCAAGTGGAAGAAAGAGAACTGGCCCTGATAAGACTGTTACACACACGAGCGCACACACAAGCTCATAAATAATATGATTTAGTATGACATCAGGGATGGGCAAATTTTACAATTCATGAGTTGAATTGAAAAGGCCACACCCCACAGAATGTTCAATTGGAATGACACGGAGAGGAATGTAGTCGTAATTCAGTAAACACAGTCACAAAACAAAGGTGTTTCATTTGACTAAATAACAGCCTACTTGTTCCCTGATATGTAGAATACTTTTTTCCTAACTGATCAGACATACTTTCTCTTTTTTCTTTTTTCTTTTTTCTTATTTTTAAATTTAATTTTAGCCATGCAGCATTACAAAATGTTTTCAGATAATGTTATAAACAATTGACATCAATATTTGAATTTGATTTATAAAAATATATTTAAAAGAGAATTCAGTATAATAAGTATAATAAAATATAATGCTTAATTTGATTATATATGTAATTATATTATAAATGTCATCTAATGTTTCTGGAAATACCTCACATGGTGTGTGTATGGTAACATACAGTAAGTAATTCATACTGAAACGTACTGTTAAAAACTACATTTACAGCAGTTATGAATTTCTTATTTAATTTCTTTTTAATTTTGGTTAAATTCTGGATTTTTAAAGGGCTTTCAGTGTGTTTCGTCTGTGTGTGTTATAGTGTTAAAATGTGCTCTTTCCTCTAGGACGATGCTTCCTCCCCGGGAGACCTGGTCATCACTGATGCAGGCGGAGGTATAGACAAACTATAGTGATTCCCATTCCCTTTTATTAATAAACCTCTATTTTGTTTTGAGTTAATATTAAGTTATTGTTAGTCATCAGTGGTGTGTTTGTGTTCATGCAGAAGGAGGGTCTGTATTAGATGGTGGAGGTGGGTCTCTGGGTGCTGGCTCAGGGGTGTACTGGCCCTCGCCCTCTACGCTGACAGCCCGACTGCGGCGTCTGATCACCGCATCTCAGCGATTCACCAAGAGCAGACAGATACTTCAAATCCACCAGACACAGCAGGCTACGACCCCAGCCCTCTATGCTCTGCCTCCCACCGTCAGCGACACACTCAATCCCAAAATTGCTGCTAAGATTGAAAGACAACAACGGTGAGAGGCTTTAGAAAACATCGTAATATCATAACATTTTCTGATTCAACTAACTGAAGTTCATTCCAGTGTTTGAACCAATTAAATTAATGCGAAATATAGTTAGTGATAGAGAGTTATTTAATAATACCCCCCCCCCCCCCCCCCCCCCCCCCCCGAAATTATGTCCCGTTTTTTTTTCTTTAACCATTAACAAAGTCGGCAAGTGTATGATGCTTCATGTTTTAATGTTTTAAAAGTCGTATATGGAATTTCAACCATAATTCAACTTAAGGATAAAGAAGTCATTTTTCTTGCTTTAAAAAAAGAAATGAATGACTCTTGAAAAATCAGTTTAAAATTCTTTAAACCCACATGAGATTATGTGGCCTAGAATTTTATTGGCTCCTCGTATAATCAGCTGTTTAACCGAGTTAATCAACAAAAACTTCTTGAATCTATGACTTAAATACTTGGTGTACCTTTAAGAAACTTTATTTGTAACATACCTCTTTGTAAAATGTATTATCTTTTCTAAAAAATTCTGTTTGTGGGCCAATAACTCTCAATAATTTCTCAATAGGTGGACACGGAGGGAGGAGGCCGATTTCTACCGTGTGGTTTCAACATTTGGGGTAGTTTTTGATCCGGATTTGGGCCGTTTTGACTGGACCAAGTTCAGAGCCATGGCTCGACTGCACAAGAAAACTGACGAGAGTCTTCACAAGTACCTGTGTGCCTTTATTGCCATGTGCAGGAGGGTCTGCCGCCTACCAGCTATAGAGGGAGGTGAGTGCCACAAACATCTAAACATGCTCACACACTTGCATTGCTTTTCCGCCAGTCTCCCAATGCATTAGCTTGTACTCTTTCATCATCAGTTTGTGTCTTCTCTTTAATCAGATATGGTGGACTCCTCTCTTGCTATTCAACCAATCACAGAGGAGCGTGCGTCCCGTACCCTATACCGCGTGGAGTTGCTGCGGAAGATAAGAGAACAGGTGTTGCGTCACCCGCAGCTTTATGAGCATCTCGCACTGTGCCAGCCTGGACCGGATCTTCCAGTGTGGTGGGAAACAGGATCACACGATCGAGATCTTCTGCTTGGGGCGGCCAAGCACGGAGTCAGTCGAACAGACTACCACATCCTCCGTGACCCGGAGCTCTGCTTTATAGCGGCCCAGAGGAACTACAGCCAGAACAAGGGAACTGTATCACAAGCCCAGAATCAGACGCATTCGCTGGGACAGTGTCACATCCCGGCCCCCCTCCAACACATTCAGCCTAAAGAGGCTTCTGCTTCACCACTCCTAAACCAAACTGAACTGAAGGAGGAGCTGATGTCAGAGGGAGAAGAAGAGCGTGTAGAGCGAGAGCCCAAGATGGAGATACCCTCTATCAGACCACCCACACCTTCAGGAGTGGACGAGAAAGATAATGTCAACAAAGCGGGAGAGAGCGAGAGTCGGATGGTGGCGGCCAGAACAAAACCGCTCACGCCAAACTCAGTTACTCGAAAACAGAAGAAGCTGAGTAAGCGGAGCCGCAGAGAGGCCAGGAGGGGGTCGGGATCAGACTCGGAGGGCTCCTCGTCCAGCTCTTCGTCAAGTTCTTCATCGAGATCTTCTTCCTCATCCTCGTCTTCATCGCGGTCAGGATCCAGTTCCTCGTCCTCGTCTTCCTCCTGTTCTTCGGGCTCCTCGTCTTCATCATCATCCTCATCCTCATCTTCAGAAGACAGTGACAGCGAAGAGGTACCAAAGAACGGTAAGTTTTCTAATAAACTTAAGTTGTATCCCAGCCTCTGCAGTAACTATAGGACTACTTCAGCACTCCTAACAAGTAAAGCATTTTATTGCGTCTGAGTTGTGCTACACTAGTCCAATCCATGTAAGATGCATTTTGTGTCTTAGGTTCAGCTATGCTTGATTGGTGATGAGGTTTCAGGCTCTAGAGATGACTGTAATAAGCACACCAGTTTTAAAGAGCTGCCACATATGTGTCTCCCTTGTGTATCAAATAGTATTCAGGTGTTGAGTCAGCTCACTTACGCATTAATGTCCAGTTCTTAGGATTTGAAAGCATCCAGCAGGTCTTTTGGAGAGTACATCATGCCTACCCTAGGGACTATTTTAAGAGAGAGATGCTTATATATTCATTTAATTTGTATATATTCAGTGTGTGTATACTGTAGTATACAGCACATATACGGTAAACTGCCTGCTGTTTCTTAAAAATAAACATGTATGTAATTAAATCGTATATAATGATAAACATTTTTTTTTATTTTTTTTTATTGATTTTTTCAGTGACATAACAAAATCAAGAGGTACCAATTCGGGAATCAAAACAGTGTCAAGTACAACTAACAAGAAAAAAAACACAAAAACACAAAATGGTCACCCACTGCTAAATAAAAGCCCAATATGTTCGCTTACAGAGAGATAAATCAAAAAACATTCCAGCATGCTACAAATTCACAGAAGAAAATGATAAACATTTCAAACATTATATTTTTCATTCAGCAAGAGACATTCAGTTGAGATCTCAGAATACATATTTAATCCAAAAAACAAAAAAAGAGATTGACATTGCTTCTGATTCATTCGCCACACTGTAAATGGAAGGAATGAAAGTTGAGTGCATCGCATTGTGGGAAACAGCACGCAGTGCAGTGTGCCCTGGTTGTATATTGCACATTTTGGCAAATGTTGTAGGTTGTCTGGGTATTCTGTTGCAGAGTGTTTGCACAGTATGCATGCTACAAAAACAGAAATATTGATATGAAAGTGTGCAGTTCCAAATATAGCCTTTTGAAATACTTCCATGTGAAGTGTGGAGTTTGAGCTTGCAAAATGTAAAAATGGATAATGTTTAAAGTGTGTTTGACCTGTATATCACTGATGGGTCTGTCTGTATTCCGGTAGCGTCAGCAGTACCTGGTGTTAAAGGCTTTGACGAAGACAGCATTGCCTCACTCAACACTACACAAGATGACATGCAGGACAGTCATGTGACCAATGGTATCTCCAACCCTCCCCACCCTTTCCAGGGTGGATATATGCTTGCTGCCTCCTACTGGCCAAAGGTTAGCAGGCCAAGCCAACATCTTGTGCCAGTTCTGGCCTCACTCTGTCAGTGTTGTATCTTAGTTAAGGCTCTTCCACTGTAAGAACGGTATAATTTCATTAATTAAAAAGTGATGAACCTATATAAACGTTAGTCTGCTTTGGAACAGGATGTTTTTCTCTACCTCACCACAATCTTACAGTTCAACCTTATAGTACAGTCGTTGCTTGTGATGTCCTTACAATAATACTGTCCTCTCATTGCAGGACCGTGTCATGATAAACCGGTTGGACAGTATATGTCAGGCAGTGTTGAAGGGGAAATGGCCAGGGGTTCGTCGTGCTTATGAAGGCAATGCAGTGACTTCTTTCTACACCACCAAACTCCTGGACAACGCAACCACGCTCACAGAAGACCCCTCAGCCTCCCCTCAGGGTTCAAAGGTGAAGAAGCATGTTGCAGACAGAGAAAAGGAGTTCTCAGTCAAAATCAATAACGTATGTTATTTTAAGTTTCCCCCCACAAATGCCGATCTGCAATGTCATTGCAGTGCTTGGCATGTTTTGTTTGTTTTTATTGTTTGGTCTCCCCCCTTTTCCTCCAGTATTTGTTTGCTTCTTTCTTCCTTTCATTTGACTTTGCTTTGAAAATTTTGCAGCTTTGGTTTCGTTTTCTGTTTATGTTCTCAGAAGTTTGTTTTCTATACCTGCCTGGAGACCAATGGTCTATTCCTGTGACTTTCACTGGGCTCAACTCAAATCTACTACACTGAAGTTGCAACATTTTCCCATTTAAACTAAACCCAGTACACAAATCAGTCTTAGCCTCTGTCCTTTGCTTTGAAGGTGAAGTGTGTAATTTCTGTGACACTAGCAAAAGGGAAATTTACCCACATTAATTTCCCAGTACCTCAGTACTTCAAGAAGTTTGGCTAAAACAAACATAATAACGTACACTAGATGTGACCATGCAGTGCAGTTATCAGGCCTATAATATGACCATGTTTATTTTTGTATTAAACATCCGAACAGACATTTATCATTACATTTTCAAGTTTTCAATTATAACAAATTATTAGTTGTATTATATTCATTATATTATTATATATTATATTTAATAATATTACTATACTTTTTATACATATTATTTAAGGATGCACCGAAATTTTGGCTACCGAAAATTGAACAGCTATTTTCGGTTTCGGGACGAAATGTTATTTTAAGGGACAAAATCAGTGACCGAAACAGATGTTTAATTAGCGCTTCTCCGATGCCATGTTTTCACTGTGTTCAGAGTCTATCTCGTTCACGTGTATAAGCTACAACAGTTAACCATGCCAGCTGTGTAGACACTAGCTCTGGATTGACAATATTAATTTCACAATTTTAATCTTTTATGATATGGTTTCTTAAATCTTTTATTATGTGCAACTGCAAATTCAAAAATTCTGTAAATTTATTACGAAATTCAACAATAAATGTGGTTTTGGCGCTCTTTAATTCGACATGACTGATGATCACTGTAGCCGCCTCAGTTCAAGCGGCAACATGGATCAAGCTCACGTGAACCGATCATCTCATGGGTGAACACCAGAAGGTAAGTTGAAAGATTAGATTACATGAAAGACTACATTACAACTTACCGAAATTACTGTCTCATGTAATCGCTCAATCAGTGTTTCAACCAGGGAAAGACGTCAATAAAACAGCTTGTAGCTTATACAATGTCACTTAACGTTACATTTACCTAAAAAAAAACTATTCAATGTCCATAAACGTATTAGTTAGCTAGAAAAATAACTATAGAGAAGAACATTTTGCTAAATATATGCACTTTTAAATTTGTTTTACTTAACCTGTTAGTGATATCTTTATTATTTCATGTATGTGACTTGTCTGAATAAGTCTGTCAAGAAAACAAGTTATTACAGTTTATTGTCGTTTAAATGTTTATATTTCACCAACAAACTGGAGTAGAAACAATTATTTTATTAAAAAGTTGATGAAAAACTGCATTATATATGTGCAATTTAAATGTTTGTACAACTTAATTTTAGCTATTTGAGTGTTGATTATTAAATGTGTTTGATTTCATTCATTTATTATACATTTTTTTGGTTTTGTTTTCAGCTAAGTGCATCCTGAATTTTCAGTTTCGGGACAGAATTTTAATTTCGGTGCATCCCTAATATTATTACATTACTTTAAAAAAAAAAATAGTATTTTTTATATATAAATACACATGGCTGTATTATTCACTTCTGTTCAAAAGTTTGTGCTCAGTAATTTTTTTTTTTTTTTTTTTTTAAGTAATTCATCATATTCAGCATAATGTTGTAAAAGATTTCTATTTCAAAGAAATGCTGTCTATTCATCAAAGAATCCTGAAAAAGTTTATCTCAGTTTCCACAAAAATATTAAGCAGCACAGCTGTTTTCAAATTTGACAATAAGAAGAAATGTTTCTTGAGAACCATATCAGCATATTAGAATGATTTTTGAAGGATCATGAGACACTGAAGACTGGATTAATGATGCTGAAAATTCAGCTTTTCATCACTGGAATAAATTACATTTTAAAATATATTCAAATAGAAAACAATAAATTGTTACTATAAATTGTAAAAAAAAAAAAAAAAGAAAGAAAAAAATTGCTGTTTTACTGTGCTTTTGATCAAATAAATTCAGTGTTGGTGAGCATAACAATCTTTTGAATGTTAGTGTAATACAGCTATGTCTATATTTGACAAACAGATAGTCCCAGCCCAAACTTTTCCCAAACAGAGCCAATGTTGCTAATGTCAGACTGGTCAGGATGCTTAGACAGAGCAATGTTTTGATAACACCAAATTGTGAGAATCAACCCATGTATTAAATTACACACATCACCTTTAAGTCCTTTGACTTTTCTGTGTTCCTGTGTTGCCTCAACCCACTAGAGAGACAATTATATTACTTGCATATTGATTAAAACTGATGTCATTTGAGTAACTCATATGAGTGTTTTTATCTTTAAAAACGGTTTGTTTGTTTATTCAGTAGACCTTCACTGGTCTCATACCATTATCATAGGCTTCATAGGACACTGCCCGATTAGCAATGTGTCCTTAACCTCTGACCTTTGGCCTGTGACCTGCAGCAGGAGGGCAGCCTTAAACTGACCTTCCAGAAGCAAGGCCTGCCTCTGAAGCGCCCCCTGGAGGGTGAAGAGGGACCTCTCGCCCAACAGCAGTACTTAGCCCGGCTACAAGAGTTGCAGAACGCCTCTGATACCAGCCTAGCGGACTACACCAAAACACTGAACAGCTATCCACAAGGTAACATATAACCTAACATACTTGCTCAGATACCTGCTTTACCCACATAACACTGTACACAATGTACAACTCTGGAGGACACTAGAAATGCATGTTCTTTGTTGGATTGCAGTACCGCCAGAGCAAATGCGACTGAATGGAGTGATTGATGGACAGCCTGTAGTGAAGAGGAGGAGAGGACGGCGGAAGAATGTGGAGGGGATGGACCTGCTGTTCATGAACAGAAACAGGCCTTCTGTGATGCCAGAGCAGGTTCGACTTGCTTATGACCTCTTTTTCTTTTCTTTTTTTACATTTTAATTCTATATGTAGAAAGCAAGAAAAAGTTGTCAT
This sequence comes from Rhinichthys klamathensis goyatoka, assembly GCF_029890125.1. Taxonomy (NCBI): domain Eukaryota; kingdom Metazoa; phylum Chordata; class Actinopteri; order Cypriniformes; family Leuciscidae; genus Rhinichthys; species Rhinichthys klamathensis. The sequence goes on from NW_026606756.1 coordinate 3,385,182, forward strand.
TCTTCAGTATCAATAAGGCAAATGCACCCCCTACTTTTGCAGGTTCCTGCTGGTTGGAGTGGTGGCATCGCAGGTACATCCGCTCCCCCTGGGCTGAGCACACCTCAGGGGCCCAGTACCCACGATACGGAGAGCCGCGTTCCCGTCATCAGCCTCAAAGATGGGACACGACTAGCTGGAGAGGATGCTCCGAGACGGAAAGATCTTGACCAGTGGCTGAAGGAGCACCCGGGCTTCGTGGCAGATGTGGGAGCTTTTATCCCTGTAAATACCAGAAGCTAGATAATTCTCTGGATTTTTTAAAATAATTTAATAAATGTCATAAAATTGACCAAAAATGTTTTCATTTTTAACGATAATCCTAATTTCTTAAACAATACAAATGCCATCATCTCATTTTATGTTAAAATCAAGTTATCCTTTCAAATGTAAAAAAAACAACAAAAAAACAAAACAATTGTGTATGTAAGAATATCCATGGATTTAAGTTTCTGATCATTACTTCTTTTGCAGAGTGCAACCAAGCTGCAGTTTCAAGATGGCAGACCAAAACAGAAGAGACATCGCTGTAGAAACCCCAACAAAATTGATATCAACAGCCTGACGGGAGAAGAGCGAGTACAGATTATCAACAGGCGAAATGCTCGCAAGGTGAGTCTATGATGGTTATAGACTTTGTGTGCACATTTTTTGCTGTACTGGATGTTGTTTGTAATACTTGTTTCCTCTTTCTTTGTTCCAGATTGGTGGTGCATTTGCTCCACCTCTGAAAGATTTAAGCCGGTTCCTGCAAGAGAATCCAGAGTATGGGGTCCCACCAGAGTGGGCTGACGTTGTTAAACAGTCTGTGAGTAAAAAGAGAAACATTTTCCATTCCAAATACAGTGCATTTACAGAAATTAAGCATGTCACAATATACTGGTATTTCTGTTAACCATGATATTAAAAAAATTAAATATTTGTATCACACTACACATGTATACTGCCGTGCATCTAGCTGGCAGAGTGCCAAAACTTCGCCGGCGCGTTCAGCTCCGCCCTGAACACGGTCGAGCCGACGCGGGACTAATATATCACAGAGTGATAAAAATGAAGCAACAAGGCGCATATATCATAATGAAGCAAGAAGTGCTGGTGCATACAACATCAGAACACCTGTTAAAAGCATGCATACAAAACACAGCGTCCGGAATAAATCCGCGGGACGAGCGAAGTGCACGCACAATAATAGGGCTGACAGCTGAAACCAAGCATACTGAAAAGACGCAGAACACAGAAGGTTGTGCAATAAATGCATTAGTCGTCTAAGTAGTCCAGCACGCGCTCCCTACTGAGTCCGGGTAAAGCACTGCATTGGCTACTTTTCGTGAACGGAGCGTGACACCTTCGAACACGAATCTCGGTAAACGCCTGTGAAAGTAGGCTATATATATATGCGTCTTTCAGATCCACCGCTATAAACCAGTCGCGGGTCGAATGTGCGCGAGGATCTGTTTTTATCGTGATCATCACATTACATTATAACGCGTGTTTAGCAAGTCTTATGGCACTCGGTACCACTTGAAGATACTCTTTAGTCTTACCGCTATATGGAGGTATTTTGTCATGTCTAATGTATTAGGGCCACCAGAATGCAACCAAAGCACAATAACTAGAAAGCTAGGTAATTGTAAATCATACAAAAATAAATGCCATGATCACTAGATTTTATACGGGTGTTACTATAATGATTTTGTTAATGGTGATCAGCAACCAAATATTGATAATGTGGAAGTTACTGCCTTTTGCCTTGGCATGACTTCTCACTTTTTGCTGACAATACAAAGGCAGAGTACAGTAACTTTAAAATAGTGGTCAAAAGTCAAGTTTGAGCTCAAAATTTTGTTATGTAGATAATTTTCATTACTTAAACATCTAATTGCCAGATTTTCAGCGCCCTACCTATAATTAATTTGGCGGGACAACTAAAAATCTTTGAAGTCATTTTTCTCAGTTCCACACTCTAGCGAGTTAAGGTCTTTTGCCTTTGTAGGGCAGTATAATACTATGTACTACATAAAATATAATATGCAGGGCCAGTAACTAGGCCTGCACCTGAAAAAGTTTGGGAAAAATGTGTGATTTTTTTTTTTTGGATTTCGTAAAAAAAAATCAAAAAAAAAAATCATGGTGTTAGACACCACAGTCTACTGGAAGTGCCGATCAACAGTTATTCAATAGTTTTTCTCCCTACACATATTTTGAGTGTGATTCATCAGAGAAAAAACACAAAATATACAAAGTTTCTTTTCAATAGATATCTCAATTATAGCGTTATTCTTTTTGGAAATCTGATATGGTGACAGCCCCAACATAAATTTAATTATAATTTTACATAAACCCAAAGGAAACCTACGGAAGCCCTGAACCGTAACGTAAAAAAAAAAAAAAATTCTAGCATTTGGAGATTGAAGTCGAAATATTTGGAGATTAAAGTCGAAATATTTGGAAATTAAAGTTGAAATATTTGGAGATTAAAGTCAAAATATTTGAAGATTAAAGTCGAAATATTTGGAGATTAAAGTCGAAATATTTCGAGATTAAAGTCAAAATTACGAGAAGTCTTCCGTAGAAGTTTTTGTGTGTGTATGTGTACAGGTGCTAATCTAACAACATGGCATTACCATTATTTTGTTTTAGGACGTTACAAAATATGTACCGTGCCGGAATATACTTTACAGGCGAAAACACTCTTCAGACTGGATGGAGTTATCCAGCTTTATCTGAGGAAATTACGGGATCCGGCCAAATGATTGGATACAGAATGATGCACTTAAAATGTATCCAGAAATGATTTATGGTGAAGAGGGAGACAGTACTGTTAAGTGTTCTCGACCCAGATGGCGTTGCCTATAGACGAGCACGAAGACACGTAGACTCCAAAGTTTGGACCAGGATTGTGGTACCTACTCCGGCAGAGTCTTCGTGTTCGTCTATAGGCGTCCTAAACAAATGGACATGCCATGGTCTCCAAATATTTGGAGAATAAAGTCGAAATATTTGGAGAATAAAGTCGAAATATTTCAAGAATAAAGTCGAAATATTTCGACTTTAATCTCGAAATGCTCTTTTTTTTTTTCCTTTTTTTTTTTACGTTGCGGTTCAGGGCTTCCGTACCAACTCAATATATTCACTAAAACTTTATAGATGTTTTTGCTTAGTTGTATAACAGATGAGTTTGTGTTTTCAGGGTTACCTTCCTGAAAGTATGTTCGACCGCATCTTGACTGGCCCCATCGTTCCCGAAGAGGTGAGCCGGCGAGGTCGACGCCCCAAAAACGCTCTGGCTAAAGCAGCCACCATGTCCAGTGCCAGTGCCAACGCCGCCCTGGGGCTCAACCCACTCCTATCCAACGGCCTCCTCACTGGGCTGGATCTGCCTAGTCTTCAAGCTCTTCAGCACAACCTCCAGAGTCTCCAGTCTCTCCAACTCACCACTGGCCTAATGGGACTGCCTCACGACCCCACCAACATGGCCGCCATGTTTCCAATGATGCTGTCCGGAATGACTGGCCTGCCGAACCTCCTCGGGATGAGCGGTCTCCTCGGAAAGCCCTCGCAGGAAGCAGCGGGTGGAGCTTTGACAGGTGACGAGGACGGAAAAAAGAGGAACGGCGGAGAGTCCGCCACGCACAAAGCGTCGGCTCAGACTTTGGTTCCGGATAGCAAAGCGGAAAGGACAGAGGGTCAAAGCTCCAGAGCCACCACCTCGATGGCCACCAACTCGAATCAAACAAGTGCTTCTGTTTCAGGCCACTCACTGGCCCTCAACCCCCTTCTCCTCTCTAGTATGCTCTACCCAGGGATGCTTCTTACTCCAGGCCTTAACCTGCCTGTGGCCAACCAGCCGCAAGCTGCAAACACTCAGCCAACTCCGCTGCTGCAACCAGCTGCCTCTGAAGCCACGGTCCAGCGGCCCGGCCGCTCAGAGGACAGAGACAGCGATGAGGGGGAGGAGCCCGACGAAAAGAAGGATACCAGTGGTCCAGAAGGCTCAGCGAAGGCAGAGTCGTCCTCCTCCGAGTCCGACAGCTCCTCCTCGTCATCCGAGGATTCCGATTCCAGCGACGAAGACTGAGTCTTTATACATGTATAAATAAATATTATATATTTATATACATCTCTTAGAAATGTATACATATACACACATATAGGAATTATCCTGCATTTACTACATCATGTTTTTTGTTTCCATGTAAATATAATAACTAAAGTGTTGTGTAACGGAGGAAAAAATGGAAAACGGAGATTCTAGAGAAACTGAAATGAGATTTCAGTGTTTGTTTAGGTACATTGTCGTTTCGAAGAGACGTTTTGCATGTCGAAAAAAAAAAAACTTTGTGAAATTGTATTACACCATGATGTACAATTGCAACGGACAAGAAGCAAAAACTAAAAGGCATTATTGTTATAACTATGTCGGGATTTAATTTTATTAAAGAAATGAGGATGCTGTTGCTCATTGCAGAGCTGTATAATTAATATATTTTCTTTTGGGAGAAAAAACACATCGACTGTTTGGGTTTCATTTGTAAATACTTGAGCAGGATCCTGAACACATAGACTTCACAGAGCATACCTACAGATCCACAGCAATAACACACAGGCAGCTTATGAATGTCACTGAAGCTGTAGAGACCCTGCATTTGTTCATTCATTCATTCATTCATTCATCACACACGTTCTTGTTCATTCACTCCTATTGCGATTTGTGCATCTGTTTACTGTCCTGGACTCTGCCTCCTGCTCATGGTCTGTCCTTCCTTCCTTCCTTCCTACCTACTTTTAAATTATCTTCATACAGCTATTTTTACCCAAAGATTTGAGTTTTGTACGTAACACGTGGGTGCAGGAAATCCATCTTGCCAACACGCAGTACGGTGACGTCTATAGTTTATCATATATTCTTTTAGGGACACATTCCTCCCTGCCTGAAACATATGCTTCCAACAGATATTACCGTTTTTATTTCAGACCACTTTTCTTCACATCCATATATTCATACATTTCTTTTAGCGTTCAGACAGCACTGTGTGTGTGTGTGTGTGTGTACATGTGTGGCGTTCTGTGCTTATGAACACTTGCCTCAATTTGCATGAAAATCTATGTGTCCAAGGTCCTGTTGGCCTCACATGCAAACCTTCTCGTGACAGACAGCAGTGCGTATATATCCTCTTTTTTCCACAGACTGCTACAGTATTGACACATTAGTTCATCACTTGCTAAATCACCCATGTTTGTAATCCGTGTAAAAGTATTGAGAGAAATTCAAGTATTTCCAGTAGTATTTCAGTTACTTAGGCACATCAAGTCCGCAGATTTGATGGGAGGGTTAAATACGCTATACAGTTCAAAATTACATGTTCCTTTAGTCTGATCAAATACGTCCGTCGTTTTTCAGATCCACATAGTCGCCTTGCTGCTGTTAGATGTAAATGACTGATCTAGAAGTGTCCTTATGCCATACTTCAGTGTCTGTCCCTCATAGAACGATTCATTGCAGTCGAGCACCTCGGCCAACACGATGAACCTCATTGGCGTTTTGAATCAGGACGTGTATGTGATTTGTTTTCTGTAACATGTGCTGATGTACCCTTGTTCTAGACTGTTAGGCTCATTTGATTCACGCGAGTCTCTGCTGCGTCACGTTTGTTCATATTCAGGTTTGGCTACTGAAGTTTTCCATTTGTGATGCAAATTTCTTCGGGATGCACTGCACAATGCAACTCTTTGCCTGTCTCACTAGTGAACACAGTAATAGTAATGGGTCTTTCCAAGCATGTATGAGTACATTCAACATGGTTTCACTCAGATGCCCCAACTTTTATCTCTCTCAGTGTGATTTTTGCCTCAGTAGATGTTCTGAATGCCCTCTCCTCTCCACTGTGGCATCAGATCTTCCTCTTTCCATTTAGTTTGTGCTGAGCCACGAACTTTGAAACTGTGTACAGGTATTGCTGCTTTCCACTTCTTCCCAAACCCGCACATGAAACCTATATAGTTCCTCTTATTATGACATTGCAGCTTTAGCATCTCATTTAACTGAATAATGTTCTGAGAAGAATTGCAGGTGTACTGAGAATTGGACATTTACCTTGGTTTTCTTTCTTTCTTTCTTTTTCATGTGTATACATTAATTCAGTATTTTGGTTGTATTTCATGTGTTGCATTATGAACCGCTGGACTACTGACCAGAATCAGGGCAAGACTTGCCGTTGTGGCACAAAGACAATGACATCCAACATGCAACAGCAAATGAAATGGAAATACACTACTGCAAATAAAAGTTTGTTTTCAGTTATGTGAATGATTGAATTGACAAACCGACTCGTTTGTTTTAATGGCTTATTTTGTTTCATATTTTTAATATTTTGAAATTAAAGCCCCCTCTTTTTTTTTCTTCTTTTTTTTTGGACAGTTGCAATACTTGCAAGTTGTGGCCTGTGTAGTCAATTAATGCTTCTTGTAGTGCAGGATACATGTCTTAAAAAGTTTGTAATTTATTGAATTACTTTCTATGAAGTTCTATAGAAGAAATTGAGGTTTAATTATTTTTATTAAACATATTCTGACTCTACAGAAAAATCTTGTCTCATGTGAAATTTGTCAAATGTATTTGTTTGTTTTGAGCTGAAGCACCAGTTATTAAAATCTAAAACTGTCTAAAATCAAAACATCTAAAAATGTTTTTATTAATCTGTGATGAAAGTGGGCTGGTTTGATTGCATTTGTAATTTAAAGGACATCAACTAACATGATATTGAATATTTGACAGCAAGTGAATTATGGGACTGATATAATCTATGTTTTTGATGTGATGGACTGATAAGGGTAACAATTTATTTTACAGTGTCCTTGTTACATGTATAGTAATGACTATAAATTATGCATAAATACATGCAACTAACCCTAAAGCAAACCAGTACTGTAGGTGTTGTTAATTATTGTTGTTAATTAATATTACTCAGTACTTAAATGTATAATTACACCGAAACAAGGACAACTTAAAATAAATATAACTATATAGTTAAAGGGCTCCCTATATAACATCCAAATCATCCTATTCAGAAATGTAACGGAAGGTAGCTAAAAGTAAAATGTCAACTGACTAGATGTACTTTAATACGTTCACCAACATGTTAATTAAATGTTAATTAAAACAAGATTATTAATATTATACATATTTTTTCTGCTTGTTACTTTTAATCAAGCAAAAGTATGCAAATTGTTATATTTCAGAATTGTGGGAGTACATTGAAAGAATGTATAACTACAGACTGAGGTGCTTACATGGCATAAGCTACTTTCCTGTAGGTGAAACGTGGTACAAAGAAAACAAATTAGTGAACAACATGATCAGTCCTGATTTCAGCACTGTTGTCAGTTGTTTCTCTCCCTCAGGATGTTTGTAATCTAGAGAGAGATCTCTACTGCTGAATCTCTGCCAATCCCATCAGAAACAGCCCATTATGATGATATGCTGAACTATTCAGTGTGTTGTACATCAACTAAGGGAAAGCATCAAGTTGTTGATTACTACAGGAAAAATCAGATGTTAAACATTTTCTAATTACTAACTTGATTGTTTTATTTTCCCCTTTGCAGTGTCATATCAAATCAACAGTGATGGGAAAGTTACAAGTTACCCTATTTAAAATGTAATAAGTAGTGTAACGATTTCAAATACTTTATTAAAGTAATGTAACTGATTAGATTTGATTACTTCTAGCGAATGTTTTCAACTGCATCAGAGTATCGCTTTACTAAACTCTCTTTTCATGAGTTCACACCTACAAACTTATATCCCCCCCAGGAATATACTTAACCATCTCTGGTTAAGATAGTAACCAGTGGAGTGTGAGGAGACGGGGTGGTGGTGGGATGCAAAAAACTGTCAATGAATATAGGTGAGTCCACTCTAGGCCTCCCACTTGCTGATTGGTTAGGCAATTTGAACGTGTTCCTCCTGAACTTTGTTAATAAAACATCATTAAATGCCTGGAGGCATCGTGCACATCAAAAACAGGCAAAGCAACAAATTAATATTATTCAACATATCCTATTTTTTTACAGAAAATATTCAGATGTAATCGTTAACATTTTCATAAGTAACTGTAATTTAATTACACATTTCTCTTAGTTAACATATTACCCAGTGCTGCGTTTAAGTTAAATTTGTTATGCCTTCCCTCACTGAATACCCTTTGTCTCATTAACTCAGATGTACGTCATGCTTAGCCCATGTTAGACGAGTGCTACTGTCGGGCGGCAGTGGCTCAGTGGTTCATGTAGGTTGTCTACAAACCGGAAGGTTGGTGGTTCAATCCCCGGTTCCACCTGACCAAGTGTCGAGGTGTCCATGAGCAAGACACCTAACCCCAGCTGCTCCCGACGAGCTGGATGGCGCCTTGTATGGCTGACACCGCCGTCTGTGTATGAATGAGTGAGTGAATGGGTGAATGTGAGGCAAAATGTAAAGTATATAAATATATAAATGTATAAATGCAGTCCATTTACTGTCAGATCCCTTGCAATGTGTTTAAATGGAACACCCTAAACCAGTGGTTTCCAAACTTGGTCCTGGAGGGCCACTATACAGAGTTTAGCTCCAACACACCTGGAAGTTTCTAGTATGCTTAAGATGTTTTTAATTAGCTGGTTCAGGTCTGTTTAATTGGGGTTGGAGACAGTGTCCCTCCAGGACCAGGATTGGACACCCCTGCCCTAAGCCCTTTATCACTTGGAATCTGCCATACAAGTTGCTGTTGTGACCTCACAATCGTGTTGCATTGTGGTCTACGAATCTGCCTGAAGTGTACATATGACTTCGGTCAAAATCCCTCGATCCAAATGAACTTACACTTGACAAAGTTGAATGCATTTCAAATGGCAGCGGGGATTCTCCCGAGGGGATGTGCTAAGGGAAGTTTGTGAGTGGATGTCTAAAAGTGGAGTTAAACAGCCTATTTCTCTAGGGGTGTCCAGTCCTGCTACCTAAAGGGGTGTCCTGTTTAGCTCCAACTCCATTTAAACACGCCTGAACCAGCTCATCGAGGTCTTAACTTCCAGGCAGGTGTTTTGAGGCAAGTTGGAGCTAAACTCTACAGGACAGTGGCCCACCAAAAGCAGGTTTGGACACCCCTGCTCTAGGGCATCTCAACATTAAATAGTGATCAATGAATCACAAACATTTTGACAGGAAGTGTTTCAACACCTCTAAAATTAATCAGTGTGTCAGTGTTGTCATATTTCGTGTAGATAATGCTCTGACCCAGAGATTAATGAAAGAGGCTTTTTCCTGCTTGTTCAACCTGTCATTAATTTGTTACAATGGACAGACACTGACTGACAACCAGCCCTGCTGTGTTTATCAGTAACCATGTCTTCACACGCCATCAGGTTAAATGTCAACTCGCGTTGCCTGGCAGGTTAACACAAAGTCTGTGGGAATCTAAATCAACAAACCCTGCTAATTGTGACCATGCTGAAGTATGTTTGCAGTACCTGCACCAATGCCAACAGGAAGTTCATTGTGTTGTCATAGAAATCAGAGCCCTGACTTCCACAACACTGTTATAGGAGACATACTACTTAGGCAGAGATTGTATATGATGCACTTCTAAAGAGCACATTACTGCCTATGGTTAACATCTGCTGAGATACTTCGCTACGTTTTATTGTTGTCTTTTAGCATCAAAATATTCAGTACAAGAATATTGGGATATTACAATGGGGTGCAACTCAAGTAAAGGTACTGAGGTTGTGGATTCATCCAAAAAACCTGGAGACAGACCCAAATCAGCCGAATCAGGCGACTCATCGGACAAAGAAGAGGACAATGTCAATGAAATCTCACACACAGAGAATAATGGGGTTGAGACAGAAGACAGCTGATACTGTCTTTTAATTCGCTGGCTACCTTCCTCAAGCTTCTATGGTAAGATTCACAAATCTGTTTTGACATGTCAAGAAACTATTTCCTATATCACCTCATTTTATGATGCTGCATAATAGTTTATTTATCTGCTCAATTGAGAGAACAGCATCAGGAATCGTTGAAACACTCTTAAAAATAAAGGTTCCAAACGGGGGTTTTCAAAACAATGCCATAGAAGAACAATTGTTGGTTCCCTAAAGAATATTTTAGTTAAAGGTTCTCAAATAAAAGGTTCCATGGATGTTAAATGTTCTTCATGGAACCATCGATGCCAATAGATGGAACTTTCTTTTTTAAGAGTACCATACACTTGACACGACTACTTATTTGACACATACACTTATATGACTTTTATCTGTTTCAGTTTATTTCCAGTCCAGCTGTGATCAGCTAGTTTCCAGGAGAGTGTGATGAGATCTACATCCCAGCCTGTTACTTAATATGTTCTCATCTCATCGCGTGATCTCTGTCCATTATACATACTGCAATACCTTCCTTCTGTATGGTTCCTTGCATGATTAAACTTATAAGGAAAGTATCAAAGATTAAAAAGATTATAATATCACATTGCTGTTTAAGAATGTAAATAAATATTCTTAAGAAATAATAAATGCATTATAATTTGTTTTTTTTTACACCCCACATGCATGCTTTATTATATTAACATTATGCTAAATTCACTACAGACTGGAACAATATCGTCAAAGACCAACAGATGACTCTCTCTCTCTCTTTCTCTATTTAAATTGTATATTATCTATATGAAATGAATGCACATTTGACAAAACCTGAACCTTTGTGTATGCAGCACGAGATCAAATGTGATATAATGAGCCTAAAAAATTATAAATGCTAAAACAGGCTACTTTACAAAGTGGTTTAAAAGAGATTTCTGTCAGAGTGGGCACTTTTTATTGACAGTTATCGTTTTTATACTGAACTGAGCTAATGATATTTTCTATTCCACTAAACCAAACCCTCACATTTTAGATTTTCATTAAAACATTTTTAGTAGCTTATGTTTATAAAGATGTTTCCTCTTGAGGACCGTTGGCCTCTTCTCACAATGCAGGCTATGTGATTTCAGGTGTTACTATCACATTCTGATAAGCAAATCTTGACCTGACGCACATACAGATGAGCACCACTAGGGGGCAAACGTACTCTTTATGGAATCAGCATTTTCTGCAGTTGCACCCCTTGCTGAGAGCATTCAATGTGAAATGTATGTTTTAAGATTATTAACACAGAGTGGGTTGAGCTCACAGAAAAGCTATTCTATAAAGCCCAGTTTCACACTCTCATCAGAAAGACAGCAGGAAATTGTTGCAAAATATTATTATTCCACAAATGGATACTGTGAATAAATTAAATGTTTGAAACGATAAATGAAAAGCATTTTTCAAGAAAATGTGGTGCTTAATAGCTTTTTAATTTCAGATGATGCATGAAAAGAAGGACTTACAGTATTTCTCCTGCCACTTCCTCTCAGTATTGATGAGAGTAAACACACCTGCAGAGAGCTGGTGTCTTATCTTCTCTTTATCAGTTAATTAATATGAATGCTTAAAATACCCATTATCTCTGTGGTTACATGAAACCAAATGATCCACTGATGTTAACGCAATGTTATGTTAATACACTCGCTCCTCTGCAGGAGTGTAGTAGTGCAAGCCATTGATTGACATCAATTTAATTTAATTGTTGTCACAGACAATTGGATGGAGAAATATCGCTTCACTGGGTAATTTTGTATGCAGTGTGACCAACATCTGGATCAGAGATGAATCAATTTACACGTCTGAAAAATAAAATCCATTTTCCTCACATATCACGTTTTATCTATGGAGGACCAAACCTACAAAATCTAAAAATGAATAAATAAATAAATAAATAAATATGCGAATAAATGTAAAAAAACGAAAAGAAATGACTATTTATACTTTTATTTCCCTATTTATGTAATTATATATTTTCCCACATTTATTTATTTATTCATTTATTTATTTATGCATTTATTTATTTCCACTTTTATTCATGTATATATGAATTTACGTCTACATTTATTTATTTATGAATTTATTTATTTATAAATGTATTTATTCATTTATTTATTTATACATTTATATATTTATTCATTTATTGCTCTGTATGCTAATGAGGGGGGCGTGTTTTACCTCAGACATGTCAATCGAGCTCAGAGTGGCAGTGCTGAAGCTTTGAGGCCACAGTGACACCTTGTGGTGAGACCAAACACTACGCAAGAGGTTTGTGGACGTGACTTTACAGGTGTCACAGGAAATAAATGACTTAGAGATGGGCAATATGGCCAAAATCTTATATCACGGTTTATGTCCATTAACTTTACTTAGCTATTTAGGCCTGCCATACATAGGTCTACTGATATGCCAGCAGCCATATCACCCTGTAGCTCAAGACTGGTTGCCCACTGAAGCTAAGCAGGGCTGAGCCTGGTCAGTACCTGGATGGGAGATCTTCTGAGAAAACCAGGTTGCTGCTGGAAGAGGTGTTAGTGAGGCCAGCAGGGGGCGCTCACCCTGTGGTCTGTGCGGGTCCTCCTAACGCCCCAGTGTAGTGATGGGGACACTATACTGTCAAAGAGCACCGTCCTTCGGATGAGACGTTAAACCGAGGCCCTGACTCTCTGTGGTCACAAAAAATCCCAGGATGTCCTTTGAAAAAGAGTAGGGGTGTAACCCCGGCATCCTGGCCAAATTTGCCCAGTGGCCTCTGTCCATCATGGCCTCCTAATCATCCCCATATATATATACCAATTGGCTTCATCACTATGTCTCCTCTCCACCAGTAAGCTGGTGTGTGGTGGGCATTCTGGCGCAATACGGCTGCCGTCGCATCATCCAGGTGGATGCTGCACATTGGTGGTGGTTGAGGAGATTTCCCCCTTCTATGTAAAGCGCTTTGAGTGCCGAGAAAAGCGCTATATAAAATGTAATGAATTATTAGTATTATTATTACTCTTTATTCCGGACATGGCCGTAAAACATCAACTGGTCGGGATTTTTAAAATGTCTGGGGACACATGAACAGAATCCGCTGATAACAGACACTGACACGGAAGTGCGTCAAATTATCCACTATTAACCACTTTATGCCATGCATTGTAGATCCGTTTACAAAAGCTAACTGCATTTGTAATGTTATAAATTGATTTCCTGGGGCATTTTTTAAAACCTTATTAAATAGTAGGCTATATGTGTCATAATGTAGCCTATAAGTTCTTAAGTTTAACTGATCAATTCAGTTAATAAGGCACTACTATAGGGCTGTTACCAGGCAAATAAAATCAGTTTCAACAAAATCCATCTTCGCACTGCAGATGTGGGACGTGCAGACGCTGACTCTGAATTATAATAGTTTAATAAGGCAAGATGGTGTTGGGTATGACGAGGAATGAGGACGCTGGGATATTTTGGGAGGTTAGAGAATATATCTTACTCTCTCTCCCCCTGGCAGGATTCTTCTTTATTTCTATACATTCAGCAGCCATTTGATTAGATAGACTTGTTCAGTACATCTGCTTGTTAATACAAATATGTGACCCTGGACCACAAGTCTTAAGTTGCACGGGTATATGTGGCAATAGCCAACAAAACACTGTATGGGTCAAAATGATCTATTTTTCTTTTATGCCAAAAATCATTAGGATATTAAGTAAAGATGAAGATATCCATGAAGATATTTAGTAAATTTCCTACCTTAAATATATCAACATTTTATTTTTGTAACTGGATGCAGCACAATCGCCAACAGAAATGGAAACCTTTAAAGGTGATTTTCTCAATATTTCGATTTTTTTGCACCCTCAGAATCCCGAATTCAAATAGTTGTATCTCGGCCAAATATTGTCCTATCCTAACAAACCATACATCATTGGAAAGCTTATTTATCCAACTTCCAGTTGATGTATAAATCTCAAATTTGAAAAATGGACACATAAGACTGCTTTTTTGGTCCAGGGTCACATATCTGTAATCTAACTGCTCTAAATAGCTAATAATAGCACGCAGAGCTTGAGTACAGATGGGCAGGAGATTCACTTACTGTTCAAACTAAACATGAGAATGAGGATGAAATGTGAGTATGATTATCTCAGACACTCCAAACAGGATTTTCACAAACAAAAGCCATTAGACTTAATGGAATACTTTCTAAAACCATCACCGTTCTTTAAGCAGAAACTGCCCTTGTTAATGAGAAAGGTGTGAGGAAATTGATGACCAGACTCACAAATGCTGGACAATATCAATTTTGAATGTAATATGCAAATGAGAGTCAAAATTTGATGAAGAGAAGACGAATTCATGAATTTACCATGCCTTGTGGCAACAGAGGGCTGCAGTGATGATGTATTTCTGTAGGCCAAACCGAAAGTTAGCATTACCCTTAGCCTGGTTAAAACCAGACCATTCTCAGTTGTAACTGAGTTATGGTCTGGCAAAGCATCATAGACAAATCATTTCCAGAGGGGCGTCACCAACGGACGTTGCGGATATACCTAAAACCAATCAGAGCGATGAAGGAGATGACGTATGCAGAGCGGCAGAAACATCTCCGAGTGTTGTTCTTTGCTCGGTTTTTAACAAAAAGGAAATGTTCAAATCGCTTAAAACAGACGCGATAGCTGATTCGAACGAGTGATGTTCGACGGCGGCATCCATCTTTGTAATGTAGGCTACAAAATCTGCTTCAAAATCCCAGCGCTGTCGTCATCGTGTAAAGCCCGCCCCAACGTTTCTGATTGGTGCCGCGATTTTGGCGGATTGGAAATGAGCTTGAATGAGCTCTTTGCCAGACTAACTTTCAGAGCATATCTAAATTTGCCGGAAGTTGTCTGGGTTTTCCCAGGCTACATTACCCTAGTTGCCTCGACAAAAAATTCAGTAGGATCATTCCATTAGCTTTTAGATTATTACAGAAAATAAGCTCTGTGACCTACAAAAGTTTATGATTCTAACACGTTTTGTTCATCATGATAATCTTCAAAAATTAACACAACTTTTATAAATTTTGAAGCCTAAATGCAATCTCCAGAATTAAAAAGATAAACGTTGGCTATGCAAACCACGGTTGCATCATGGCTTCAATGTCACCACCAACAACTCTTTCAGTCTTTTCACGAGTTCACACTTACATATAATTTGTAAGTATTTGAACCCAGAGGAATAATCGAGAGTGAGGAGTTGGGGTGGAGGAGGGATGCTGGAAAAAATGTTGTAAGTCGGTAAGTCGGCTCCTCTTGCACTGATTGGGTATTATCTAAATGTGCTCCTCCCGAACTTTGTTAATAAAACTTATATATAATATATAAAGTCTTTTTTTTGGTTTGTGTTAATCATTATTTCAGGCATTTAATCAAAAACCCATAAAACCCATAGGTTTTGGCCAACAACAACAACAACAACAAATGTAATTCCTGCAGCACTCTATTCAGATTGGTGGGGGTGTTGTTATGACATGAATTTTCTTTTTCTTTAAAAACTTTAAACTTTAAATATGCCCGTATTGCTGCTTCCATGTGCATCCATTTTCAACACAGTCATCCTCAAATGGCCACATCCATCAGGACAACTCAACCTATCGCAATGCACACTTCATTCCATGCTTGTTACACAACAACAACACAATGAGTTCAGTGAACTTAAATGGCCTCCACAGAGAACAGCACCTTCGAATATTCGAAATGCAGTTGAATAGCAGAATCTCTTCATTTCAAATACCATGCTGAATCTGTGAAATTAAGAATTAAAACTAATGTGCAATAATAAAGTGTCTACTGAGTGTATACATACATGTACTTTGCTCATTAAGACTGTAAAGTTAAGTTCAACCTATACATTAATAATAATATTAATTCTGCACTTGTGTGTGATTGATCTGTGTCTTGGCTCAAGGTGAGTGAAACTAAGCATCTGGTTCCATGAATGTGCATCATGATTCATGTGTGTGTTGACTATGTGGAGTGTGTGCTGTGTGATCTGCTCTGTCTCAAGGTGAATGAGAGTAAGAGCAGCGCTCTGGCAGCTGCAGTGTAATTATGTGAAAGCTGCTGGTGTGTGTATATAAAATGCCTGCCTGGCAGGTGTAGCCATTCATCTCCCAGATGAGGTTTTCTTTTTTTTTTTCTTTTTTTGAGCTGAGGCAGGGAGAAGTCTTTTCAGTGAAAATGGAGAAAAATGGGAAAACATATTCTAAATGTCATTCATTCAGCCACCATGTCACTCTGACCTTAAAATATCATCTATCCCTTGTTGTAAATGTGGACAAGAGAATCCTGTAAAATACCACATTGTGATAAGAGATGAAACCATATAAAGTGTGTGTGTGTGTGTGTGTATGTGTGTGTGTGTGTGTGTGTGTGTGTGTGCAATCAGTGATGGGGTGAAAAGGTGGCCCTGATGGGGGGCACACAGCTCCAAGGGGGCCGCATCAATTACAACTTCTGGCGATCGCTGTTATTAATTCAATGCATTCTGTGTCACAGAAAATAATGAATCCACAAAATATGCACTATGTGACAGAATTATTATTGTTAACTAAACTAAAATCATAAAAAAACTATATATATATATATATATATATATATGTATGTATTAAACTAACAAAACTAAAACTAACAAACTAAATTACTGAAACTATCTAAATTCAAATTAAGTTGGATAATATTAAAATAAAACTAATTCATAATGATAATAATAACTCCAATTGAATTTTTAATGATAAAATAACACAGATGTGTAATCCAACTTTCTCTTTTAAATTGAATTTATTTCTTCAAACTTCTCAACAACAAAAAGTTTGATTCTCTTCTCTGCTGAGGAGACATTCTCTCCTCCTTAACTGAACAGACATTAAAGGTGCTATATGTATTTTTTAGCGGCCTCTATCGGTGATGTTTCAGATTGCAACCAATTTTTCTCGTGCTCTTGCGCGTGCTCGAACACAAGAGCGAGCACTCATGGTACGGCCACACTAAGACTTTCAACACACCATGTGCATCACTGTGTGAAAGCATCACACAACATGCTGGAAACTCATGTAAACTCTCACTGCAACGTTACAATAATAGGCTACTTTTATCAGCTTGACGTTGAACTAATGCTCCATGCTCGTACTATGATAACGTTACATTTGTGGTGTTATCTAAGGCGTATCTGGCGTATCTTTCACAATCAGCAATGTCAACATAGGTGAATGTATAATATGATAACGAAAACGGCTAGTGAACTAGACTGAACAATTTCAGTGTAACAGTAAGATCGTAGGAAGTAACATTACTGTACTAACGTGTCTGGAAATGTGTATTATAAACAATATGAAAGTAGTGGGATGAGTGATGTTAGACAGTAGATCTAGTACATAAAATAAAAGTTACATCCTAAAGCACCTACTTTTTGTTATCCTGGAACAGTCTGTTGTATTCATTTCATGTCTCATGTATGTTGTAGTTTACCTTGCTATTTCATTACAGTTTACCATTATTTCAGCATATCTGAAAACTTGCAATTTATCACAATAAAAATAGCGGAGGTCTCTCCATAATTCAAACGCTCTGACGATGTTGATCCGTGTTTTCGTCCTAAGTCGATCCGATTCACGTTTGGCCTGACGAGTTTCAGCAGATACAATTTTTTTTTATTTTTTTTTTATATTAATGTGGAGTTTGTGTTGGAGTGTGTGTGTGTGCTGGAGGCAGGTCGTTTTGGGGTGTTATCAGACTCCATGTCAAGTCAAGTCAAGTCAAGTCACCTTTATTTATATAGCGCTTTTTACAATACAGATTGTATCAAAGCGCTTCACAGTGATAACATGAAAACAATATAACAAAAACATTATAACAATATAACAAAGTTTGTTTCTAAAAGAAAATTGCGTCAACGTCCACCTTAAGTAAGGCAGATCAATAATATTATTGAATATTAAATGTCCCCAACTAAGCAAGCCAAAAGCCAAGGCAACAGTGGCAAGGAACCAAAACTCCATCAGGTGACAGAATGGAGAAAAAAACCTTGGGAGAAACCAGACTCAGTCGGGGGGCCAGTTCTCCTCTGACCAACGAAGGAACAGTGCATGATTCGGGCAGCATTACAAGTCAGATTGGAATCGGAACATTTAGAGTATTTATCCATTTCCATCTTTTGGAAGTCCAAGTAATCACGCCGGTATTAAGACGAGTTGTTGAGGATCAGTGCCGTCCACCATAGAGAGTCCATATCGCCCGTGTTGAGTCGTCACTTCACAGGCTTTGTGATTGGGGCATCTGAAGTCTCCGTGAGAGGCTGGATACAAACTGGAGCTGACGAACGCCATTTTCTCGGGACTCGCGTCCCGAGATAACAGCAGAAAAGCAAAAAGGGAAAATAATTAGCGTAGCTGCTGTTCATAATGATGATTTCCATAACACTGGCGTAAATGATAAAACATGAAGACAGTGACTCTTGCGTCCCAAAATCACCCCCCTCCGTCCCCCACTCAACTCAGCCCAGCTTACTGACCTCTACGTCCCTCCTGCTGCTGAGACCTAACCACAATCTCACAATCTCTCCGCAACCCAACCATACGCGCCAACCCGTTGACTAAGGCTGTCGAGCCCCACTGGTGCGTGAATAGGCAGTTTCAGTGGACAACGGTTCCGTATGGCATACTACCTACCACAACACAATATCTGCTCAACCACCCGTCATTCACGCAATACACAGGAACGTAATGACTGTAAATACTATGCAACCTATACAAATAACCTACAGTCTCTTCAAGTTTTATAGTATTAAATGCATTTGATCTGATTCAGCAGTGGTATAAGAGGTAAGCATTATGTAAATGCTTGGCTAAAGAGATGCGTCTTTAATCTAGTTTTAAACTGGGACAGCGAGTCAGAGCCTCGAACAATATCAGGAAGGCTATTCCAGAGTTTTGGAGCTAAATGTGAGAACGCCCTCCCTCCTTTAGTGGACTTAGATATCCTAGGAATGACCAGAAGCCTCGAATTTAGTGATCTTAAAGAACACGATGGATTGTAGGGCGATAGAAGGTCCATTAAATACACAGGAGCTAAACCGTTTAGGGCTTTATAGGTCAGTAATAGTACTTTATAATTGATACGGAACTTGATAGGTAACCAGTGTAGAGATGATAAAATTGGTGTTATATGATCATATTTTCTTGACCTAGTAAGAACTCTAGCGGCTGCATTTTGCACTAACTGTAGCTTGTTTATTGAGGATGCAGGACAACCAGCTAATAAGGCATTACAGTAATCTAGTCTCGAGGTCATGAATGCATGGACTAACTTTTCTGCATCAGAAACAGATAGCATGTTACGTAATTTAGCAATGTTTCTAAGGTGGAAAAAGGCTGTTCTTGTAACATATGAAATATGATTTTCGAAAGACAGGTTGCGGTCTAGTATAACTCCCAGGTCTTTTACCGTAGAGGATAAAGTAACAGGACATCCTTCTATATTAAGGTTGTATTGTAAGTGGTTTTGTGGGTAGTTTTTTGGACCAACAAGTAATACCTCCGTTTTATCTGGATTTAGTAGCAGGAAATTACGCGTCATCCAGCATTTTATATCTTTAAGACACTCTGTCAATTTTGTTGAGTTAGTGTTTTCATCTGGCCGTGATGAAATATATAATTGAGTGTCATCAGCATAACAGTGGAAATTAATTCCATGTTTTCTTATAATATTACCAAGTGGCAGCATATATATCGAGAATAGCAGAGGGCCTAACACCGATCCTTGCGGCACTCCATAGTCTACTGACGTTATCTTTTTCCCCATTTAAACAAACAAAATGGTAACGGTCCGATAAGTACGATCTGAACCAGCTCAATGCCTGTCCCTGAACACCAGTGTAGTTTTGTAATCGATCCAAGAGTATTTTATGATCGATAGTGTCAAACGCAGCACTAAGATCGAGTAGAACTAGTATTGAGATACAGCCTTGGTCAGAAGCTAAAAGTAAATCATTTGTAATTTTAACTAGCGCAGTTTCTGTGCTATGATGCGGCCTGAATCCTGACTGAAATTTTTCATATATCTCATTTTCTTGCAAGAAAGAGCACAATTGAGCGGACACAGTTTTTTCTAGTATTTTAGACATGAATGGAAGATTTGAAATGGGTCTGTAATTTGCTAAGTTATTTGGATCTAATTGCGGTTTCTTAATGAGAGGTTTTATTACTGCCAGCTTGAATATTTTTGGAACATGACCTAAGAATAAAGACGAGTTAATAATATTGAGAAGAGGCTCTTCCACTACAGGTAACACTTCTTTCAGAAATTTAGTTGGTATTGGATCTAATAAACATGTTGTTGGTTTAGATGCAATGATAAGTTTATTTAGCTCTTCCTGTCCTATATTTGTAAAGCGGTGTAGTTGTTCCAGAGGGGCCATAGTTGAGGCTAAATCATAAGACACCATAGAGGATTGTACATTTACAATTGTGTTTCTGATGCTTTCTATTTTATCATTGAAATAGTTCATAAAATCATTACTACTATACTGTAACGGAATATTTTGCTCTGGTGATGTCTGTTTATTTGTTAGTCTAGCCACGGTGTTAAATAAAAACCTTGGATTATTTTGGTTATTTTCTATTAGTTTGCGGAGATGCTCTGCCCTGGCTGCTTTTAGAGCCTTTTTATAACGTGACATACTGTCTTTCCACGCGATTCTAAAGACCTCTAAATTAGTTTGTTTCCATTTACGCTCTAAGTTACGAGTTTCTCTCTTGATAGCATGCGTAGCATTGTTGTACCATGGTGCTTTAGTTCCCTATCGGTCAGTCACTACAACGTAGGTCAGACTGACCAATAGGAATCTCGCTAGAGAGGCCAATCTACTTCGAGTGAAACTAAAACAAGCCAATGCACATTGGCATGCAATCATTTGCATCAGCTGCGCGTCCTCGTCAGCGCGGGTATTTAACAGCAGCTGTTATGATTGCACACTAGCTTTTTGCTTCGGAGCCAAACGCTTCATGGTAATCCTACAGAGTGTGAAACTTGGCAAGCCTTCGTTGGATCTCTCCTTGTTCGGTGCGGGCGTTACAGCACGGCAGCGCGAGCAGTCTTGTGTCCTCTCTCTTCTGTCTGTCTTTTTTGTTTTGTTTTTTTGAGCAAATTCAAAAAAGCTGTTTTAACAGCTGGTAAGGTGCGCAGTTCAGCGCTCAAAGGCTGTTCTCACAGCCGGTAAGACCTGCCAGCGAGAGAGAGAGACAGCGCACAAACGGGTGCACATTCCCGTCTGTGTTCGCAGTGACTGTTCCCCTGCGTGCTTCAGCACCAGTGAGAGTAGTCCCTAAAAGAGCTTACACAGATAGAGAGCGTCTTTAAAAAGAAAAAAGAAAAAAAAGATGACTTTCAATCTGTGTGTTTCTGGATGCGGTCGTTACCTGGGCTCACAGGATGGTCACAAGCGCTGCCTCGTGTGTCTGGGCATTGAACACGCTGAGGCAGCGTTTGTGGATGAGTCATGTACCCATTGTGGGAAGATGACCATCGCGGAGCTACGGTCGAGACTCCTGTTCCTGCAAAGGGGCGGAGTCCCCGTGCCTCTGCCTTGTTCCAATCCTCCTCGGAGGGTTGCTTCGGGCGGAGGCACGGGTGACCTGAGGATCACGGTGAACGCGTCTCCTTCGGGTAACCAACCCCCTAGGAGCCCTCACCCCTCTCATGCTCCGCAGCCAGTTGAGCTTCCATTGGAGAAAGCTGGACCATCCTCGAGGTGTGTACCGGTTGTCTCCTTTGGGGCTCCCAGTGACCAGATGTCGATCGCTGCATCGGAGGGTGGGTCAGACTTCTCTGCGGACGACGACTCGGCACCGCTGCCTCCTTCGGGGGTGCCAGTGGTGCCTGAGACGGACCCGGAGATGATGGCCATGCTCTCCCGGGCCGCCAACGGGGTCGGGCTCGTGTGGAATCCTCCACCGTGTCCCGAACCCTCGAGGTTGGATGATTGGTATCTCGGGGTGGCGCGCGCTGGTTCTCAGCAACCCACCCCAGTGCCTTTCTTCCCGGAAGTGCATGAGGAGCTTACGGGAACGTGGACGGCACCTTTTACTGCCAGAAACCGTTCCGGTGGCTCCTCCTCCCTCACCACCCTTGATGGCGGGGCAGCTAAGGGATACACGCGCATCCCGCCAGTGGAGCGGGCCGCTGCAATGCAGCTGTGCCCTAACTCCACTCGGCGCGGAGAACCGTGTCTTCCTTCCCGGGCCTGTAGGTACTCGTCGGACCTATTCGACGAGGCTTACAAGGCCTGTGGGGAAGCTGCCTCTGCCATGCACGCCATGGCGTTGCTGCAGGTCCATCAGGCCAAGGCACTGAAGGACCTGCACGAGGGTGGTCATGATCCACAAGTTCTCCAGGAACTTCGTGCCGCAACGGACCTCGCGCTTCGTGCGACGAAGGTCACCGCGCGGTCAGTGGGTCATGCGATGTCCACCTTGGTGGTCCAGGAGCGCCATCTCTGGCTGTGTCTGGCAGACATGAGTGAGGCTGAGAAGCTCCGGTTCCTCAACTCCCCCGTGTCCCAGACCGGCCTCTTCGGCGACGCGGTTGAGAACTTCGCCCAGCAGTTCTCGGCTGTACAAAAGCAGACTGAGGCCATCAAGCATATCCTGCCGCGGCGGTCAGCTGCTGCCTCCAACCCACCACCTGCGGCTCCTCAGTCTGCTCGTCGCCGGGGGCGTCCTCCTGCGTCTGCCCCTGCTCCCGCGCTGCAGCAGCAGCCTCCACCTAAACGGCGCCGTGGAGCCAGTCGCAGGCAGGCCGCCCCGCCCGTCCAGGCCCCCGCCAAGAAGGGTGGCAAAGCCAGAGGTAAGCGGCCCCAGGACGGGCGACCCGGAGATGGAAGGGACTGCTCTCCAGGAGACGATGACCGCATCGCTCCTTCCCCCGGAAGAGGGCCGGGTGGAAAATCCTGTGTTTCGTTTTGTTCCGCCGCTGGCCTTAAAACCAGCGGTACCCAAATTTTCAATAAAAGAGCAGTTTCTACCATCTCTGGGTCCGAAGAGGACCCGGAGAGCAGTGGGGGGACAGAATCCTCACCACTCTCATCCGCCTCCTCTGTCGCCAGTGAGCAGCAGTGTGCACCTCCTGCCCCGTGGAACCAGGTAAGTGCTGCACAGCACACACAGACCCTGCTACGGGCCGCCTCCCAGAGAGAGCCTCCCGAGCCACGTCCCTGTGTTCCACCTCGCTGCCCCACTCCGGGTACGCCTACAGTCCCTTTGGTCCCGCTTGCACGGTCTCTGAGAGCCTGGTTAGCGCTCCCCAGTCCGTCTCGCTGGCTCATTCGGACCATCAGGCTCGGCTATGCGATTCAGTTCGCCCGACGTCCCCCCAAGTTTCGGGCCATCCACTCCACTACAGTGAGAGCAGCCGATGCCCATGTCTTGCGTGCGGAGATTGCAGTCCTACTGGCGAAGGACGCGATAGAGCCGGTCCCTCCAGCCGATATGGGGTCAGGGCACTACAGTCCCTACTTCATTGTACCCAAGAAAGGTGGTGGGTTACGACCGATCTTGGATCTGCGAGTTTTGAATCGGAGCCTCCACAAGCTACCGTTCAAAATGCTCACGCAGAGACGCATTTTCGGATGCATCCGTCCCCAAGATTGGTTTGCAGCGATCGACCTGAAGGACGCGTACTTTCATGTCTCGATTCTTCCTCGACACAGGCCGTTTCTGCGCTTTGCGTTCGAGGGTCGAGCATATCAGTACAAGGTCCTGCCCTTCGGGCTGTCCCTGTCTCCCCGTGTCTTCACGAAAGTCACGGAGGGGGCCCTTGTTCCCATGAGAGAACAGGGCGTTCACCTCCTCAACTATCTCGACGACTGGCTTATACTAGCACACTCTCGAGATCAGTTATGCGAACACAGGGAACTCGTGCTCACGCACCTCAGCCAGTTGGGCCTTCAGGTCAACTGGGAAAAGAGCAAACTCGCCCCTGTGCAGAGGATCTCTTTTCTCGGTATGGAGTTGGATTCGGTCGCACAGACAGCGCGCCTCACAGAGCAGCGCGCTCAGTCGGTGCTGAACTGCTTGAACACGTTTAAAGGCAGGACAGCGGTCCCACTGAAATTTTTTCAGAGGCTCCTGGGGCATATGGCAGCGGCAGCAGCGGTAACTCCGCTCGGCTTGCTTCATATGAGACCGCTTCAGCACTGGCTTCACGGCCGAGTCCCAAGATGGGCGTGGCATCATGGCACTCACCGGGTGGCAATCACACCGGCCTGCCGCCAGACCTTCAGCCCGTGGTCAGACCTCTCGTTCCTTCGGGCAGGAGTCCCCTTGGAACAGGTCTCCAGGCATGCTGTGGTTTTCACAGATGCCTCCGCCACCGGCTGGGGTGCCACGTACAACGGGCATGCAGTGTCAGGGGTGTGGACGGCTCCCCAACTGCATTGGCACATCAATTGCCTCGAGTTGCTAGCAGTACATCTCGCTCTGAGCCGCTTGAAAAGGTCGCTACAGGGCAGGGACGTACTGGTCCGTACGGACAACACAGCGACCGTTGCGTACATCAACCGACAAGGTGGTCTACGCTCCCGTCGCATGTCGCAACTCGCCCGCCATCTCCTCCTCTGGAGTCAGAAGCGTCTGAGGTCGCTTCGAGCCATGTATGTCCCTGGCGTGCTCAACCATGTGGCCGACGAGCTATCACGAGCTGTGCTTCCGGGAGAATGGCGACTCCACCCCCAGGTGGTTCAGCTGATCTGGAGAGAGTTCGGAGAGGCTCAGGTAGACCTGTTTGCCTCTTCAGAGACCTCCCACTGCCAGCTGTTTTACTCCCTGACCGAGGGAACACTCGGCACGGACGCACTGGCACACAGCTGGCCCCGGGGCCTCCGCAAATATGCGTTTCCCCCAGTGAGCCTACTTGCACAGACACTGTGCAAAGTCAGGGAGGACGAGGAGCAGGTCCTTCTGGTGGCTCCCTATTGGCCCACCCGGACTTGGTTCCCAGAACTCATGCTCCTTGGGACAGTCCCTCCCTGGCCCATTCCTCTGAGGAAGGATCTTCTGACTCAGAGACGGGGCACCCTATGGCACCCGCGTCCAGACCTCTGGAAACTCCATGTCTGGTCCCTGGACGGGACGCGGAGGTTCCAGGTGACTTACCCCCTGAGGTACTTAACACCATCACTTCAGCACGGGCGCCGTCCACGAGACGTGTTTACGCCCTGAAGTGGAACCTGTTCGTCGAGTGGTGTTCTTCTCGCCGAGAAGACCCCCGGAGATGTTCGATAGGGTCTGTGCTTTCCTTCTTGCAGCAAGGGTTGGAGCGAAGGCTGTCTCCCTCCACCCTCAAAGTACATGCTGCCGCTATTTCAGCTTATCACGACCACATAGATGGCAAAACAGTGGGGAAGCACGACCTGGTCGTCAGGTTTCTTAGGGGGGCGAGACGATTAAATCCTCCTCGACCCCCCTCCATACCCTCTTGGGATCTTTCCCTGGTGCTTCGAGCACTTCAGGATGTTCCCTTTGAGCCTCTGCAGTCAGTAGACTTAAAGCTTCTTTTCCATGAAGACTTTGCTACTGGTTGCACTGGCCTCTGTCAAGAGGGTAGGAGACCTGCACGCATTTTCGGTCGACGAATCGTGCCTAGAGTTCGGGCCGGGTGACAACCATGTGGTACTAAGACCCCGGCCTAGCTATGTGCCCAAGGTTCCTACCACTCCCTTCAAAGACCAGGTAGTGAACCTGCAAGCGCTGCCTTTGGAGGAGGCAGACCCAGCCCTGGCTTTGCTCTGTCCCGTTCGCGCTCTGCGTATGTACGTGGACAGAACTCAAAGCATCAGGACCTCAGACCAGCTCTTTGTCTGTTACGGAGGCCAGCAGAGGGGAAAGGCTGTCTCCAAGCAGAGGATGGCCCACTGGATAGTGGATGCCATCGCCTTGGCTTACCAAGCTCAAGGCGTGCCCTGCCCGCTCAGGTTGCATGCACACTCCACGAGAGGCGTTGCATCCTCCTGGGCGCTGGCACGTGGCTCCTCGCTAACAGATATCTGTAGAGCTGCGGGCTGGGCGACACCTAACACGTTCGCTAGATATTATAGCCTACGTGTAGAGCCGGTCTCCTCCCGTGTTCTCACCCTAAACGGGTAGAAGCACCGAGAGGCCCGGCTCTGTCGGCTTGCTGCACCCTACTGTGCACCCTTATTGCTCCAGAGTGAAAAACCTGTTGAGTCCTCCAAAAACCCCTCGGCCCGGACATGGCGGAGCGTCCAGGTGCCAGGCCTTTATCCGCTGAATCCTTGAGAACCGGATCTGGGCTGGGTTCCATATGTGTGACCCTACGGGGATCCCATATGTGTATATTTTCCACGGCTGCTCCTAACGGAAGCCCGTGTCTTTCCCTTGGGCTAAGTCACCCACTATCTCATATGTAGTACAGCCTTCAGGCTAGTCCATAGGTATTCCCCACATAACTCCTTGAAGTAAGTGGCTTCCGCAGCGTCCTCCTTCCTAACTGAAGGGCACGCTTTCCCAGTGTTATCCAATAATCTCACTGTATGGGTTATTACGGAACAACAGTGACAGATACACTCTGTGTGTAGCCTCCTCCTATCGTCCTTCTAGGCAAGAAGGTGTAGAGGCTTGCATGGGGCGCTGGATGGGGTGCAGCAGCTGTGGCGCTTTGGTAGGGATTCCTATTGGTCAGTCTGACCTACGTTGTAGTGACTGACCGATAGGGAACGTCTCGGTTACATATGGTAACCCTCGTTCCCTGAGGGAGGGAACGGAGACGTAGGTCCCGTCGCCACATCTGCTGCCGCCCGCTGGGGCGGCCAGCTTTTTCAGGTTTGGCTCCTCAGCAAAAAACTAGTGTGCAATCATAACAGCTGCTGTTAAATACCCGCGCTGACGAGGACGCGCAGCTGATGCAAATGATTGCATGCCAATGTGCATTGGCTTGTTTTAGTTTCACTCGAAGTAGATTGGCCTCTCTAGCGAGATTCCTATTGGTCAGTCTGACCTACGTCTCCGTTCCCTCCCTCAGGGAACGAGGGTTACCATATGTAACCGAGACGTTTTCTCTCTAACTTTTTTTGGTCTAATTGGTGCAACAATATCTAATGTACTAGAGAAAATGGTGCTCAAACTGCTAGTCATTTCCTCTAGCTCATCTGTTTGTTTGGGTTCTCTGAGCAGCTGAGATAGATCAGGTAAGCTATTTGAGAATCTATCTATAGTGGTAGGAAGGATTGTTCTGCCTGGTCGATAACGTGGCGCAACATGACAAATTTCAGCAGTACGTATTATACAAGTTACCATGTGATGATCAGTGAGATCGTCACTTTGCGGTATAATATCTATATCGGTTAGATTGGTTCCATATGATATAATTAAGTCTAGTGTATGATTTAGACGATGAGTGGGACCACTGACGTTTTGCTTGACCCCAAAGGAGTTTAATAAATCTGTAAACGCAGTCCCTAACGCATCATTTGTGTTATCTACGTGTATGTTAAAATCTCCAACAATTATTGCTTTATCGATATTGACCAATAGATCTGAGAGGAAGTCTGCAAACTCTTTAAGGAAATCAGCGTAAGGTCCTGGAGGTCTATATACAGTAGCCAAGGCTAGAGATAATAGGGATTTCTTTCTTACATCTAAGAGCGTAACGTTTAGCACAAGTACTTCAAACGAATTAAACCTGTGACCTGTTTCCTGAGTAACATTAAGAATATCTCTATAGATTGTTGCAACTCCGCCGCCACGACCGATCAGACGGGGCTCATGCTTATAACAGTATCCTGGCGGAGTGGACTCATCAGCTGTCGTCAGCTGCAGTGCCGTCGCATAGACTGTATATAAAAAGGAGAGAGGCTCGGCAGCGCGCATGCACGTCACATCCGATGGATTTCGCAGAAAATCCGACCCGGAGACTTCACATAGAAATAGGAATACTGGCCTTCAGAAGTAATAGCAAAACCCGACAAGTGGATCATTGTAATGTGTGATTACAACCCCTTCACACACAGGCAATAAAAAAGGATTAATTTTAGAAGAAAAGTTACATATAGCACCTTTAATAGAGGCAGATTATTACTGGTGTCAATAGAGGTTAACACAGTTGGTTGTCAGGAAAGAAAGAAAAACATACCAATAAAGTTAACAAGAACAAGACCAAAAGCATTGGAAGGACACAATAGAGACTGCAGCGTGAATCTGATAGCCTAACAAGAAAGTCAAAGGCCAAAACATTTTTATAGGCCATGCACTGTAGCTCTGCACCCATGCAGCCTCTTTTGCTATCATACAATCATTAAAAATTATTTATGGGGACTGCCTGTCGTGCGGTCGTGCCCGATCTTTTATATCAGGTGAGCAAGCTGTTAAGTAGGCCTACGTTTAACATGATGTTTTTATGCATACATAGAATTATAATTGTTGTTATTTTGAAAGTTTAAATAAGCTACATTTACAATGGGTAACGTTAGAGCTTCAGCTCATTATGTAGGCCTATATGAGCAAGTGTTTTTTTTAAAATTGTCTAACGAGATAAGTAATAACTGTTGTTCTTGTTTAGATATTCAGTAGCCTACTATAAAGAGAGTATGGTTCAGCTAATTTCTATTTTGGGCGGAAATATTGCTGATCCAAAATGGTGTCTGGTGTAATAATTTGCTTTGTTCACGCCATAATTATCGCAAAAAAAAAAGAGATTTAGTATGTTAGCCTTACCAAAGAGAAGTACCAAGAGGCGAAACTCCGTTGCAGTTTTGACAACAATCGCTAGATGCCGCTGCTGTCGCGGTGTCACCATTTTGGACTGAACCAACGGCTTTACCGTTAACACAACTATACAGCATTAACATTATGTCTGGAATTAATTGGAAACAAAGAAAACCGTGTTCTGCCATCAACTGCAACAACTACCAGTGTACAACCAATCAACTAGCATTTAATAGATTCCCCAAAGATCCAGAGAGGTAGTTAAAGTAGAAAAGTTTTTTATTAACGTTAAAGTGAGCTAACGATAACAGGTGCTGTAACGTTAATGTAAGCTATCCCATAACCGCAGTAACAGTTAGCTAACGTTATGTATTTGGTCGAAATTGAGTCAAGACTCGAAATGGGTTTTTTAAATAGCAAATTTCCAGAGAAATATGAACACCTAACCTGGCAAATGACCGCTTTATTAATTCATTGTTATCACTAAATTAATTTTCAAGGAATTTGTCAATCATTTCATGAGGAACATGGGCTGTTACTGGTGTTGTAAAATTGTGCTGTGTATGAAAACGGGAGTTATCCCCAAAAGTTATTGGGGTAAATAAATAGCCTATTTGACAGCTTCATGCTCTATGACGAAATTGTTTAATTATAAACCATAAGCATTATTTTGTTGTACATTATTCAACACGCCATTTTAGTTTAGGCTATAGAGATATTTAATACTAGAAACTACTATTTAGTTCCCTTAACCGCTTTTGAATTGGAACCGGTATCGTTCAATTCTATGACAGCTGTGTTGCGTTCAGTCCAAGATGGCGGATCTGCAGCTCTGTGCATGGGTGTATCTATGTGCGCATGGGTGCGTTTGTTAGCAATGGAACGTTCTATTGAGTTTCGCCTCTTGGTACTTCTATAATCTTTGGCCTTACTGTTATCTATAAGCTAGTGTGCTCCAGAACAATGACAAAATTTGCATTTAGAAGATGAGCAATTTTATGAATACTTTTTGTGCGCAATAAAAAACAAACAAAAAAAAAACCTACTTTATTCTACAATTTCTTCTTGTCTGTGTCAATCTCCTACATTTACGTTGTAAATACAGCCAAGCTTCCGAGTTCTACATCAGAACGCAGGCTCACCATTGGCTAGTGCTGTTCACGTGAGCACCATGATGCATGCCTGTGATGCTGACGCAGGAGCTGGCCAATAATGAGGGTGAGTAATTAATGACGAATTAATGAAGAATTTTCATTTTTGTTTGAACTAATTTAAGGCCCTTTCACTCTGACCGGCGCGAATGTACGACGCGATGATGTTCTTGAATCGAAACAATAGATCCCTATGGAGCTATCACACTGTTTTGTAGAGGCATTACAGAAGGTCATTATTAACCTTTTACATCTGACCAGTCACATGCTGTTCCACCACAGTCAGATGTATCATAGTGAAATTTCTATGAAAAATCCCTTTTTTTAGTTACAAACCCTTAAAAACATTTTTTTTTCCTCTTTCATGTAAACTGTGAAAAATAAGTATTACACTGTCAGCAGCTTGTCTACAAATTTGCCAAAACCGATGTTAGCTGCAATGTAATTTCTGTTTGCTCTCAAATGAAACACTTTAAACTTTGATGTGGTATTGTGACGCTGTGTTGTTATTGTACAGAGCTTGGGGTGTGTCTCAAAAATGTTATGACCAAGTGAGTGAAAAAGATTTAGCAAGTATTTATCCAGGCTATTGATTCCTAATGTTAGATTTTTTAATGTTTTTTAAATGAGGGATCCAGAGAAAATTACAATGGCTACGTTTACATGCACAACTTTTGTTTCATCCGATTGATGAATCCGAATGTAGTGTTATTAATGCTAAACATGTGATCAGGTTGATGTGCGTGTCACAAGCTTCAAATAGGAATAGTTTCCTGCTGTTTGCACATAATAACGATTCTCATACATTGGTTATTTATTTGTTTTAAACAGCAGACTTAATATTTATCCATTTCTGGTCATAATTAGGAGACAATGAGCATATGAACCGATGTGACATGCTGCTTGTATTTATTTTTTACTAAAAACGCCCCTTCTGTACCCAAAACCAGTTGTCTGTGGATGAGAATCCGAAACAAGGACTGGTGGGACGTTGTCCTGCTCCACTTCACAGACGCAGAGTGAAAGGAGAATTTTATACTCATTTGTATGACACTTTATTTAACAGGAAGATCAGCTCGTTCAGCGCGTCATACGTCATTATGCTATTTCCACCTCGTTGCATATACGCAGTCCTTTCAGTTTCGGTTTTCAATCCGATCAAGTGTTTACATGTTCTCTCGATCAGATTAGAAAAGGAATAACCCTTTCAATCCGATCGAAAATTCCTTCAGA
This sequence comes from Rhinichthys klamathensis goyatoka, assembly GCF_029890125.1. Classification (NCBI taxonomy): domain Eukaryota; kingdom Metazoa; phylum Chordata; class Actinopteri; order Cypriniformes; family Leuciscidae; genus Rhinichthys; species Rhinichthys klamathensis. Next base: position 3,416,280 of record NW_026606756.1, read on the forward strand.
TCGAGCTCAATCAGATCGATTAAGGTGTTTACACGTCACGAACACCTCAGTCCGATTGAGCTGTCAATCCGATTACTAACGGATTAGCCTATGTCAGGGCTATTCAATTCAATTCGATTATTAAATCGAAAAGTTGAGGTGGGCCAGTGGGTTTAGCTTATTTATTGAAACATAACAGTATCAATAAGTAAGCTGAAGTAAACAAAAAAAGTATTGTATTTACTTGGAAATGTGGTACCCAACAGTATGCAGATTTATAAGACCATAATAAATAACTTATTTACTGCAGCTATGTACAAATATATGAATTATACAAGATCATAGCTATTGGTAAGAATTATTTTATTAATAATTATTATAGGCTTAAATTAAAATATTCTGACAGTGAGACTTCGTAACCATAGGTAAAAGCATGCATGGCTCACTCACTACCACTGTATAAAAATGCCTAAACGGGTAAAAACTATACACACAATGAATTGTATATTCCTCTACTCCCCTAATAAATCTAATGCAATATAAATTACTATAACATAGTATTCAATATAAATATTCCACATTTTTGCCCAATATGGTAAATTACTAGCCAGTAAATTACTACATTCATGGTAAATGTTTGTAAGGGTGGTGATTAGGGGATTTATAGTCTTCTAACTTCGTTCATGTTTCTGCTATTTACCTCATCAGTCGTGTTGGGAATGTCAAGGCTGTTTCAACCGATTTAAAACTAGTTAAAATCATTGAGTGATTTGTGGTTTGTAATAGAGAGGAGTGTCAGATTGAAACGCTTCTCAGGATGTCTCAACGCTGTTTAATAATAGTGTCCGGGACCGGGAGTAAACGCAACTCATTTAAGCTTGCGTTCCGTTATCCACTGGGCCGTGCTGCCTAGTTCAAAGTAAACTAGTGAAACAACTGAAAACGGCGCTATTTGTTCTCTATTTGTTGTTACTGACCGAGAAACCGGTTCAGATGATTGAGTGACAGAGCGGTCCGAACGAATCCGAATCGTTTCAGACCGTTATGCAAGCGCGTTTGGCCAATTCATGGAAAGGAAATAATCGAACCAACGAAGGATTAATATCACTGGTTCAGTCGACAGAAATACGGGACACACATAATAACTGCTGAAATATTCGGACTGAAAACGTACTCGGTTACTAACGTAACCTCAGTTCTCTCTAGAAGAGGGAACGAGTACTGGGTAATATCTTACGCTAGGGGAAAACCTCTTTTCCTCGAGATATTGAAGCCAAAAAATTATCCTTAATTTTTAATTATTGCAAAACGCGTTGCAGCAGCATACAGACATAGGCAGGCGGCTCAGCGTGCCTATTGGCTGTCCTGCGGCAACTGCAGCAGCCTATCGAGAGCGGCCCTTTGGTGACGGTCCAAGCGCCCATCGTGTCACGCTCGCGCCCAAAGGGGCGTGGTCTAGCCCTATAAAGATAGCTCGATGGGCTGATCTCACTGGTTTTTCATCACCGAAGTGAACCAGCGCGTAGCAGGCACGGCAAGATACGCAGTACTCGTTCCCTCTTCTAGAGAGAACTGAGGTTACGTTAGTAACCGAGTACGTTCTCTTACGAGAGGTTCTCTCGTACTGCGTAATATCTTACGCTAGGGGAACACTATGCAAAACGCCGTGCATGTAGGGATCCAACACCAAAGTCCCAAGGGGCAAGTGCCTGGGGCGCATATAGTGCATAATCACCATGAACTCACAGAGGGTCCGAGAAGAGAGGCTAGCAGCATCATTCTCAAATAATTTAGCCACAAGAAAGGCTATTCATTATAATAGTGTCACACACAGTCAGGGTGAAGAGAAAAACTTCGGCCTGTATTGAGTGATAGTACGGGCATTATTTTCCCTTGGGAAAAAACTCACAGCCCGTTGAGCAGTGCTCAAGCAAGTGCAGTACTCTGCGCCGAAACGACGGGGCAGGTGGTACTTGACTTTTAAACCGACAGCAATTTGGCTTGTAAGGCGGGAACTTCTAGGTTATAAAACCTTAAAAATGTAGACGGGGAAGCCCAGCCTGCCGCCATACAGATATCTTGTAAAGAGATCCCACTAGACCACGCCCACGATGAGGCCATGCCTCTGGTGGAGTGTGCTCTAAAACCTAAAGGGCACTCAAGTCCCTTTGTAGTGTATGCCATTGCTATGGTATCAACTATCCATCTGGATAGGGTCTGTTTCGAAGCGGCTAGGCCCTTAGCGCGACCGCTGAACGAAACGAAAAGCTGCTCAGTCTGTCTGAAAACAGACGAGCGAGATACGTAGGCCTTTAATGCCCTTACTGGGCAAAGGAGGCCTGTGCTTTCCTCCTCATTATGAACCGGTAGGGCAGACAGGGAGATAACCTGGGCCCTAAACGGTGTGTTGAGGAATTTAGGCATGTATCCGTGTCTTGGTTTGAGTATGACTTTTGAGTCGTTAGGCCCAAATTCCAGACACGTTGCGCTTATTGAGAGCGCTTGCAGATCCCCTATGCATTTTACTGACGCAAGAGCCAAGAGAAACACTGTTTTGAAAGACAAGTGTCTCATATCCGATGTCTGGATTGGCTCGAATGGGGCTCCTTTCAGGGCTTCTAGTACCATGGAAAGGTCCCACATGGGGATAGATGGGGGTCTGGGAGGATTCATCCTCTTAGCTCCTTTTAGGAAAGGAATGACCAGATCATTTTTCCACAGTGACGGGCCAGACGCAGGTTTTGTAAACGCTGCTATGGCCGCCACATAGACTTTGAGCGTGGATGGGGACCTGCCCTTATCCAGTAGCTCTTGAAGGAAGGAAAGTACCTCCGTTACCCCGCTGCTTGTGGTTGGAAAACCTCAGGTTTTGCACCAGTTAACAAACACTGACCACTTAGAGGTATAGAGACGTCTGGTAGACGGTGCTCTGGCCTGCGTGATGGTGTTTAGCACTCCCTCGGGGAGGTTTGCGGGTACCGGTTTGATGGCCCATGCATGCAGGGCCCACCTTTCCGGGTGAGGATGCCAAATTGAGCCCATGGCCTGAGAGAGGAGGTCTTTCCTCGTCGGACTCGGCCATGGGGCAGTGCTCGTCAGCTGCATTAGGACTGGGAACCATTCCTGGTTCGTCCAGAGCGGAGCCACAAGGAGCACAGAGCATCTGGTTTCCCTGATTCGTTCCAACACTTGAGGCAGGAGCGAAACTGGGGGAAAAGCATAGAGCGGGCAGCTGGGCCAGACGAGGGCCAGTGCATCCTTGCTCTTTGAGAAGAATTTTGGGCAGTGAGCGTTCTCCTGGGATGCGAATAGGTCTACCTGTGCTCTGCCGAACTTCTCCCACAGCAGGAGGATTGTCTGCGGGTGCAGAGACCATTCCCCAGCTGGTATATTGTTTCTGGACAGTCTGTCTGGCCCCAAATTCAGGAGGCCAGGCACGTGTGCTGCTCTCAGTGAGCGCAGATTGTGCTGAGCCCAGACCAGAATGCGCCCTGTCAGTCTGAAAAGGTTTCGAGACCTGACGCCGCCCTGCCGATTTATGTAGGATACCACCAACATATTGTCCGAGCGGACTAAGACGTGGTAGCCCTTTATTCGGGGACAGAAGCGCCTCAGCGCGTTGTCGACTGCCAACATTTCCAGACAGTTTATGTGAAGGAGCTTTGCTCGTTCTGACCATAGGCCGAAGAACGGTCTGCCCTCGTGCAGCGCTCCCCATCCCGAGGTGGAGGCGTCCGTGGACACCACCTGTATATTCGAGGAAGTCCCCAGGTTTACACCAGACTGGTACCAGTCGGTCGCTCTCCAAGGTTTCAGGTGACACATTCCTGATTGACCCGAAGCAGACCGGAAGCCCAAGCTCGAGGTGGTACTCGTGCTTTGAGCCAAAACTGCAGCGGGCGCATGTGAAGCAGGCCCAGCTGAAGTACTGAAGATGCTGAGGCCATCAAGCCCAGCATTCTCTGAAACCTCCTGAGCGGGACTAAAGCGCCGCGGCGGAAGGATTTCGTGGAGCGCTGAATGTCTATTCTGCGCTCTGGAGTTCAGCTCTGTGCCCAGGAAAATTATTTTCTGACTGGGGACCAGCGAGCTTCTCGAGGTGTTCGAGTAACACGGTCCTGTGTTCTATGAGCTCTGACTGAGATCGAGCTAGAATCAGCCAATCGTCCAAGTAGTTCAAAACTCGCATGCCCTAAAGTTTCAGGAGTGCGAGCGCCGCTTTCATGAACATCGTGAATGTACGGGGTGCAAGAGACAGGTCGAACGGTAGGACTGTGTATTGATATGCCTGGCCCTCGAAGGCGAATCTCAAAAATCGCCTGTGACGTGACGCTATTTGTATCTGGAAATAAGCGTCCTTCAGATCTATCGACATAAACCAGTCCCCTTGGCAAATCTGCACGAGGATTTTCTTGGTTGTAAGCATTCTGAACTGACGTTACATAAGCGCTTTGTTCAGTTGTCTTAGTGTGCCAGTTAAATTCACTTGCTGGCTTCCCAAATAATACATTATAACAGCGATAATAAAAAAACTTGAACAAAACGATTACTCTTTGTAAACACTGTTCAATGTGAGTGCCAAATCTCGAACATGACCTGTCATTTACGCCGTCATCACCCGGGAGTTGATAGCGCACGAGCGCAGGCGAGACCTGAACTGCAGACGTTACCATCGGTGTTTAAACTAAACTCATTTAAGTTTTGCCAATGTAAACATTGAAGAGCAAGACGCGAAAGAGAACTCGCGTCTAGAAGATTTGTGCGCGTGTGTCTGTGCGCGCACGCGTGTGTGTGTATGTGTAGGCTACTTATGGAAGCAGAATAGTCTCAATTATAATTCACGCAAGAAACATGATTCACACGTGCGTAGACAATTTCACATGCGTGAAACCTAATTCACGTACACACAAAAAAAATTCACGTGCGTGAAAAAAATTATATTCACAAAAAGCAATTCACATGCGCAAAATAAAATTACATATTCATAAAAACATTTCACAAATGCAAAACACAATTCGTAGATATACAACTGTGCACAAAAACCTTTGAATGTTTAAAATGTACGAGAATGTCCTTGAATTTGAATGTGCAAATCTTCATTCACGTACGAATCACCTTGGATGTGTGTGTGTGTGTGTATTTTTGAGACTTTCCTGGCAGCGCTTACTCGTAAAACAGAGCAGTCGTACTCCTAACACAGAGCAGTCGTACTCCTTAGCCAATCAGATTTAAGCTTATCAATCGACCAATCAGTATCACGTGAGGGCGGGCCTATCTGCATGTCACGTCTTCAGCTTTCGACTAGTTCAATTCTGAGCAGAGGTAAGTGCAGACAGTTACTCGTTCATTTCTGTGTTAACTGAAGTTAAAGAAGCTTGAGATCAGTTGAAGCAATAGTTTATGAACTATTAACTGATGTAAGCAAGTGCTGTTGTAATCAGATGTCCCATATCGTGTCAAAAATGAAGAAGAATGATGCTTGTTTTGTTGTATTTTATCTGTACAGACAGGTCTCACAGCTACAGCAATCACGCTAATGAGTGCAAAACAATTATCTGTGGGCAATTCCCACCCTAGCTCTCTCAGCACTGGCCTCATCGAGATTGTTCTTTAAATGGTGAATAGACCTATTTTAATGAGCACCCACTGTTTATTTGCCATTTGTGTATGTTGTTAAATTATTGTTAACACTTGTTTCGATGTATTTTTTAGGATTACTCCCCTTTGGTGTGACATCTGGATAGCAGTCACAAACATCTTACACTGCATGAAAAGTGGGATTTTCGTCCCCGTAAACGGTCGGAAATCTCCCTAATTTTCGTCAGTTAATGACAATTTACAGCCTGCGAACGTCGCGTTCGCCTGTGCCACATACTGACGGAAACGTACCATATGACGTATGTGGAGAGCTAGCGGAGGTGCTAATGGCTCTAATTAGCATATGAATAGCAGCGCCCGCGCGCGCCTTGCCAGAGAATGGCTTGAATTACCTCACTCAGTATTGGTTGAAACCACTACATTTAAACAAGAAAAATCACTCGTGATTGGTTGGCAGATCTGTTGCTATTGGTCACCCTGCCTCATTATAAATGTAAACCCCAAAATTTTAATAATAATACATTTACATACTAAATTATGTATTCATATATATTCATATCTATTATGTTGTATTAAATTCATATACAATTACCATCTATTATTACCATCAAGAAAAAATTATTTTGCCAGAGACATGCTGTTCATTCAAAGAAAGAGCTTTATTAACACAAACAAACAACTATATGTACAAAGCGTAGGAGATCCACCCACACAACAAATTGGAAGCTTCGCGGCTGCAAAATTTGGTCCATTTAGCAGACGTCTGTGGTGCGTATCCCTGTACTTTGGAATCGCCTCTAATCTCGACTTCAGCGTGGCACAGAGCTCTGTGAGCTCCTGGCTGCGAAAGGACGGAGGTCACACAATCCACACCCCGCCAACGATGCCATCTTCCTCATCAGACATCATGTGGTAGCGCGCTTCCAAAGGCTCACCTCATCCTCAGCTAGCACACTGTCTCGCTTCTAACAGCTTTAAACACAACCAAAGACAATCAGTACAGCACTGCGTATGACCACAACACATCTATTAATTCACCTGAAAAATAGTCACATTGTCCAAAAACAGATCGTATCAAATAAATCTTACCCTCTTCCCTCTTAATTCTCGCTCGACTCCGAGCTGAACTCTTCACAGCTTCCGCCTGCGATGCAAGATCTGGCTGCTTGTACCTGAAGCTCCTGCGCACTGTCTCATAATATGTTTTACAGGCAGCTGGAAAACAATTAAATGAGAGTGATATGAATAAACAACATAAGTCACTGTAAAATTACACAATAAAGGAGAAAATAGTAAAAGTTACTTACACACAATGTCGTCATTATCATCAGCATGTATCTGGACTTGCAGACATAGCTCAGAGCAAATGAGGTCACGGCCTCGTTATGAGGTGAGGTTAGTCTGAGAAAACAAAATGTACGGTTAAGATCGGTAACATATCTATTAAAGGATCTATTTCCTTATACAGGAGAATTAAAGTATTTTTAATCTTACCATTGCTCCGGTTCGTAGCGCCTACAATTTTTCTCAGAATTGTGAAGACGGCGTAATGTTACTGTTTCCTGTAAATTACAAGACCAAAAAATACACTTTTATAAAGCAACTTACACTTGTTCTTTTGCAAGCCTACTTTTAGCTTGTGCTACTTAACAAATCTTAGTTTAGATAGCAGTCTTACCGCAATCTTAGGATTGTGCACCCGTCTTCTCTTCCTAGAGTCTTTCTTCCACTGAGTTTTTCGATTCCAAAGCAACCTACAATTTACTAAAGTAAACTGCTCATTTACATCGTCAGCAAACTGAGTATGTTAAAGGACAACTCCGGTGCAAAATGAACCTCGGGTGTAATAACACATTGGTACAGACTAAATCGTTCCCTGAGATTTGTTTTCATGATAATCGAATGTAAAGAGTTTTATCTCTAAAAACAGTTTAGCTTATAACGCTAGTATATTGGGCATCGAGTAAGCAAAAAGAGATCGCTAGTTAATACCATTAACAAGGCTCAAATTAGCCCCACACTAACACGGCAGCATAATGAGTGTCCTTACATGCAAATCGAAGCATTGAGAACTTTGTAAGTGTATAGACAGTTTAAAGGACAACTCCGGTGCAAAATGAACCTCGGGTGTAATAACACATTGATACAGACTAAATCGTTCCCTGAGATTTGTTTTCATGATAATCGAATATAAAGAGTTTTATCTCTAAAAACAGTTTAGCTTATAACGCTAGTATATTGGGCATCGAGTAAGCAAAAAGACATCGCTAGTTAATACCATTAACAAGGCTCAAATTAGCCCCACACTAACACGGCAGCATAATGAGTGTCCTTACATGCAAATCGAAGCATTGAGAACTTTGTAAGTGTATAGACAGTTTAAAGGACAACTCCGGTGCAAAATGAACCTCGGGTGTAATAACACATTGGTACAGACTAAATCGTTCCCTGAGATTTGTTTTCATGATAATCGAATGTAAAGAGTTTTATCTCTAAAAACAGTTTAGCTTATAACGCTAGTATATTGGGCATCGAGTAAGCAAAAAGAGATCGCTAGTTAATACCATTAACAAGGCTCAAATTAGCCCCACACTAACACGGCAGCATAATGAGGGTCCTTACATGCAAATCGAAGCATTGAGAACTTTGTAAGTGTATAGACAGTTTAAAGGACAACTCCGGTGCAAAATGAACCTCGGGTGTAATAACACATTGGTACAGACTAAATCGTTCCCTGAGATTTGTTTTCATGATAATCGAATGTAAAGAGTTTTATCTCTAAAAACAGTTTAGCTTATAACGCTAGTATATTGGGCATCGAGTAAGCAAAAAGAGATCGCTAGTTAATACCATTAACAAGGCTCAAATTAGCCCCACACTAACACGGCAGCATAATGAGTGTCCTTACATGCAAATCGAAGCATTGAGAACTTTGTAAGTGTATAGACAGTTTAAAGGACAACTCCGGTGCAAAATGAACCTCGGGTGTAATAACACATTCGTACAGACTAAATCGTTCCCTGAGATTTGTTTTCATGATAATCGAATATAAAGAGTTTTATCTCTAAAAACAGTTTAGCTTATAACGCTAGTATATTGGGCATCGAGTAAGCAAAAAGACATCGCTAGTTAATACCATTAACAAGGCTCAAATTAGCCCCACACTAACACGGCAGCATAATGAGGGTCCTTACATGCAAACCGAAGCATTGAGAACTTTGTAAGTGTATAGACAGTTTAATAAGAAGATACTTTACACAGACAGTACAGTTAGCGCATACAGACAGCAGCCATCTTGGAAAAAAGTCTCGATCAATCGAACCACGAAGGTGAGCGAACAGTACGTGTAGATATTGAAGATAAGATAAATTATTTTTATTTTTTTATTTTCTCTGTTGCGTTCAGTGCTTCTCTTATGCGCTCAGTGCTTTCTTCCGGAAACAACGGACCATATGAGATTCCAAGTCACAGTTCAGCTCACGTATCACCGTTTTCGTGGTTTGACTGATCGAGACTTTTTTCCAAGATGGCTGCTGTCTGTATGCGCTAACTGTACTGTCTGTGTAAAGTATCTTCTTATTAAACTGTCTATACACTTACAAAGTTCTCAATGCTTCGGTTTGCATGTAAGGACACTCATTATGCTGCCGTGTTAGTGTGGGGCTAATTTGAGCCTTGTTAATGGTATTAACTAGCGATCTCTTTTTGCTTACTCGATGCCCAATATACTAGCGTTATAAGCTAAACTGTTTTTAGAGATAAAACTCTTTACATTCGATTATCATGAAAACAAATCTCAGGGAACGATTTAGTCTGTACCAATGTGTTATTACACCCGAGGTTCATTTTGCACCGGAGTTGTCCTTCAATAAGAAGATACTTTACACAGACAGTACAGCTAGCCCATACAGACAGGACCCATCTTGGAAAACAGTCTCGATCAGTCAAACCACGAACACGGTGATACGTGAGCTGAACTGTGACTTGGAATCTCATATGGTCCGTTGTTTCCGGAAGAAAGCACTGAGCGCATAAGAGAAGCACTGAACGCAACAGAGAAAATAAAAAAATAAATATAATTTATCTTATCTTCAATATCTACACGTACTGTTCGCTCACCTTCGTGGTTCGATTGATCGAGACTTTTTTCCAAGATGGCTCCTGTCTGTATGCGCTAACTGTACTGTCTGTGTAAAGTATCTTCTTATTAAACTGTCTATACACTTACAAAGTTCTCAATGCTTCGGTTTGCATGTAAGGACACTCATTATGCTGCCGTGTTAGTGTGGGGCTAATTTGAGCCTTGTTAATGGTATTAACTAGTGATCTCTTTTTGCTTACTCGATGCCCAATATACTAGCGTTATAAGCTAAACTGTTTTTAGAGATAAAACTCTTTATATTCGATTATCATGAAAACAAATCTCAGGGAACGATTTAGTCTGTACCAATGTGTTATTACACCCGAGGTTCATTTTGCGCCGGAGTTGTCCTTTAAGCTGACGAGACAGTCCACTGATAGCATTAAACAGTTTCAGCTGCGTCCATGTCATCAGGTGGAAAGCACTAATTGAAATGGGGGTGTTTTCAGAGCACCCCTGTTTCACAGGTAACAGTCTGTCTTCAGAACACCCCCTTGTTTTCCCTTCTTTTGGATTAGCCCGAGACAAACTGAAGAAAGTAGGCTACTAGAAGGTTTGCTGATTATTATTTATTTAATTGTAGAGCGTTTAATTCATAGCCAGTCCTCTTCTACCATGTCAACAAATAAATCGGCAGTGTGGCAGCATTTAAAAAAAGTTAATAGTCTATTCGTGTCTCAGCCGCGAAGCTGAGCTCCTGAAAAAATTGTCTATTATGTTCCATATTCCTTAACAGTTCTTGTGATGATATCACTAGTTGACAACAGTACTATTTTCGGAAATCATAGGCTATGATAATGCGCAGGTGCACGTGATGCAACGCTGTCCGAGCCGTCAGACTCGTGTGTTTATTTATAATTCATTTAGGCGGACAACAAGGTGCACAGCTAATTCACTTAACGTTTTGTTTTTTCCTAAATTCATTTTTAGTCTACCAGTCGACCAAGATATTATGTGGTCGATTACAGCCCTAATACTTTCATTAAATATATAAATTTCAAGCTAAAATTTAAGTGTCTATAATTAGGCTATACTGAGCCTGATCTATTTACACCAGAGATTTTCTTAGAATGAAGTTAATACATTTTAGAAAAATGTCACCTGGTGTAAAACTCCCCTTGCTACCCTCATTTGCATTTGTATAGCTCACAGCTTTTTCATTTACATGTTAAAGGGGTCATATAATGGTACATGCACTTTTACAAGTTGATTGTACTGAAATGTGTGTTGGCAGTGCCTGTACACAAACATCATATAATGATAAAAATCCATCCAGTGTTTTTGTTTTAATCTCCTTATATGTTTTCCCCTCCCTCAAATTGAGCCGTTCGTTTTTGTGACGTCAATAAAACGGACGCCCCTCCCACTATTTTTGATTGACAGCCGGGTTTCAACACAGACCCGCCCTCGCTCGTGAGAGCTGTCAATCATAGTCTGCGCGGAGCGGCGCGGTCATTGTTGATATGCTGGAGCACTGTCTATGAGCAGAATGGCGTCTAAGCGATTGTGGTGTTCTGTTCTTGGGTGCAATAACGAACACAGCAGTCATTTTAATGTTCCTAAATCCGAACCGCTGAAGACGCAGTGGCTGAGTTTGTTTTCGAAGGGAATATTCCCCACGAGCAACGTCAATGCTTTCATATTTGCGCGAATCATTTCACACACCAGACTGCTTATAAACGAGGAGGGTCAGTATAAAGCTGGTTTTGCTAAGAAGTACTAACTATTCGTGTTCCTGCTGAACCTCCAAAATAACTGAAGTGAGTGTATCGTTTTATTAATCTTTAATATTTATATTAATCTTTGCAAATCGCTAGATGCACGCTTCACAATGAATGCGTCTAAGGTTTACACTCAGGGTAGATTACGGCATGTTTTCTATGTACGACGTTCTCAATATAATTCATAATCCCACATCTATAATGAACAACGCGTTATGGTATTGTGTTACAAACGGTGTACACAGAACAGAGAGACGGGGTGAGCAAAACTCATTATCATTTAAAGTCATATGCACTGAAACGGCGTGCTGAAAACAGAGCTGTTTTTGACCAGGTAAAATAAGTGTTTTCTTACAATACTAATGAGAATTTTTAATTAAAGTATATTACAAAGTTTTAATTTAGACTCTAAAGATTCATATTAGCTTGTACAAAAATGGCATTATATGACCCCTTTAAAGCCTCCCCTAGAATTAGGAGGAGGGGGGTCATGGGGGGACAACTGCCAAGCAAGGCCCACGTCAATTTCCGACAATTCACGTCAGTTTTCAGTGTTGCCTGTAAATTGCCGTGTACTGTCGTGAACCTGAACTTCCACGACAATCTACAGTGACGCTGTATCACTGTAGTGATCTACAGTGACGCTTACTGATGAAAATCCCACTTTTCATGCAGTGTTAATCCATGTTATTTCTTTATTCTCTTTTATACGTGGCAGAGCACTTCCTGCTCTGCCACTGTTCGGACGCTCTTGCTTACTGCTCCGCGCTTTGCTCTATCGCTTTTATATTTTTATATTTTATCTCCTTTTATCACCTAATTTTAACTTCAGCTAATCAGCACAGTGCTCAAACGCTTGGATTACTACAAAAAAGCAGAATTCTTTTTACTTGACCAGCCTCCCACTGAAAGCTTACATTCCGGGGAAGAGAAAATCACAACTGTCTACACTCATAAAGGATAAGAGAAAATGCCTCCTCTGGAATCTACTTGCTGCATTAACTGCCACAGACTTTTACAAAGGATTGTAGTTCTTGAAACAAAGTTATTTGTGGGACCACCAAACCAGACGGAACACACAACAGAGATCAGCCATGGACGCCCTCAGCATACAGCCGGTGAGTCCCATGCATCTAGTACTCCTCGACAGGCCATACTGAGTGTAGAGAAACAAGCCGATCGACTTACAAATCGATGGCACAAACAGGGAGCGAGACCCAAAGGCACTCGAGACATCAGATTGTCACGAGTATCACATATTGCCGCAGTAGCATCCTCTACCCCAGATACGGCTCTGACAAGGATTGCAAACACTGGTCTCCTACCACCGCCTATACATCTTGAGAACAGATTTGAAGTATTAATGAATGAGGAATCCCTGAATGTGATGAATGTGATCGAACACAGACTGAATCAGCCAGTTACCAACACTGCTAACTGGCGCTCAAGGTCGAGCAGACAGCGGCACTCAGCTCAGAGCGCAGCCGAGCCCAGGACTCTGATAGTGGGTGACTCCATAATCAAAAACATTAGTAGCAGGGATACAACTACATGCTGCCTTCCACAAGCAACAACTTCTGATGTAAACAGGGAACTTCAGAACATTCTGATGAAACATAAAACTGCAAATCGACTCATCATTCATGTGGGGAAAAATGATATTCATAAAGAGCAGTCAGAACTCCTTAAGAAGGATTTCAATGAACTTTTTGAAACACTTAAAAGACTGAAAGTTCAAACATTCATCAGTGGACCACTCCCAGCAAGAGGAACAAACAGGTTTTCACGGTTGCTTGGGCTTAATACATGGCTCCAAAAAACCTGCTATTTAAAAGGAGTAAACTTCATTGACAACTTCAATCTTTTCTGGAGTCAGAGGCAACTGTTTCAACAGGATGGGCTCCACCCAAACAAACTTGGCTCAAGAGTGCTAAAGGACAATATCTGCTTCTCCCTCAATCATCCTTCTGCAGTCTGTGCCAATCCACTCAACCTGAATGGCACACACATACCTGGACACAGTATGAATGACCACAGGACTTCACTTCAGCACCTGAATGGACATGCGGTTGACACGTCACACAAGGACAATGATAACACCATGCAGCCACAACAACTTCTGCTCACGGACACAATCTCAGCTGAGCCCCGCCCACAGAGCTCACCACAGACAGACTGTGACATACTAGAACTGCTCCAAGATTCAGCACCCAAGGACGACTTTCTGGAAAACAGACAGGGAAACCAGGACAGCATATTACAGCCGATAACACCAGAGCAACAGCCCGTCTCACCAGACACATTTTCTCTATCTCCAGCATCTCCACTTCTGTGCTTCTCAGAGAAAATGGAAGAACTGGTGTTTGCTGGAACCAAACTATCCCACTCTTTTGCTGCAAGCCCCCAGATGTCAACCAAAAAGCGGCAGGCCCCACAACCACCAAAGCCTGCAGGCCCAGCTCGCCCTCCCCCTCCTCCTGTGAGAGCTCTTCGGCCTCTGCCACAGCGCCAGGGCCCACACCCTCCTCCATCGGCCCGAGGTCAACCAAAAACAACTGATACCAGCTCTCAGTGATATGTGTCGGGTCTCCGCTATGACAACAGTAACTTTCTTAAATGTTTACATAACAAGCGGGAACCCAGTGTGCCTGTATCTTTCTCTATTGCTGTTCGATTACATGATAGAAGGTCTAAGGCCTTCAAAAGCCGTACAGCAAACCCATCTAATCTGGTACCTATTACACGCCAAACTAAGACTGCTGTGGGGACAAAAAGTAAGACTGTTAAGTTAGCACTTTTAAACATCCGCTCACTTAAAAATAAATCACTTCTAGTCAATGACTTAATAACCACATACAACCTGGATTTTATGCTTCTAAATGAAACCTGGCTAGAAGACAGCTGCAGTGCAACAGTCCTCAATGAAACAGCCCCTCCTAACTTTACTTTTATGAGTGTCTGCAGAGCTGTAAGGAGAGGTGGAGGAGTAGCTGCTCTTTTTAAGGATGTCTATCAATGTAAGCAAACATCATTTGGTAACTACCCGTCTTTTGAATATCTCGGTATTGTTTTAAAAGGTGCCCCACGCATTTTACTTATCATTATTTACAGGCCTCCAAAATACTCTCCAGCCTTTGCTGAGGACTTTACAGAACTGTTATCAACAATTTCCTCAGAGTTCGACTGTTTTGCTATTGCTGGAGATTTTAACATTCACATAGATAATGATACAAATATGGCAAAAGAAATCAAAACTGTTTTAAAAACTTTTGACCTGATTCAGCATGTACACGGACCGACACACACTCGTGGACACACTCTAGATTTACTTATCAGTAAGGGTCTAAACATTTCATCGATTGTTATTAAGGATGTAGCACTGTCTGATCATTTCTGTATTTTCTTTGATATATTGATCTCTCCTGCCATTGAAGCTAGATCTGTGTCTGTCAAGAAGAGATGCATAAATGAGAACACTAGTGTACTATTTATGAAGGCTATATCTTCAACACCAAGCATATCTGCTGACTCTGTTGATTTTCTCCTTGATTGTTTTAACTCAAAAGTTAAAAGTGTAATTGATGATATTGCTCCTGTGAAAGTCAGGAAGAGTGGTAGACAAAAAGCACCTTGGAGAAACTCAACAGCTGTGCAAAATATGAAAAGACAATGCAGAAAAACAGAGCGCATGTGGCGGAAGACAAAACTTGTAGTCCATTATAACATCTACAAAGACACCATCCATGCTTTTAATATGGAACTAGGCAAAGCTAGACAGACTTTCTTCTCAAATATTATAAACAGCAACTTAAACAACACACGCACTCTTTTTGCTACTGTAGAGAGACTGACAAACCCCCCAAGCCAGATTCCCAGTGAAATGCTTTCAGACAGCAAGTGCAGGGAGTTTGCTTTTTTCTTCTCTGAGAAAATCAATAATATCAGAAAGGTGATCAGCACATCATTGAGCCGCACTGGGGTCAGACAGATCAGACCACAACCGCAGAAAGTAGCTACTATGTCTGATTTTGAAGAAATTGATGGCAAAATTTTAGAAGAAACCGTACAGCACCTTAAAACATCAACCTGCGCCCTTGACGCACTTCCCACATCTTTCTTCAAAAGTGTGTTAAACTGTTTAGAAGCAGATCTCCTAGAAATGGTAAATGCCTCACT
Source organism: Rhinichthys klamathensis goyatoka (assembly GCF_029890125.1). NCBI lineage: Eukaryota > Metazoa > Chordata > Actinopteri > Cypriniformes > Leuciscidae > Rhinichthys > Rhinichthys klamathensis. The sequence goes on from NW_026606756.1 coordinate 3,431,895, forward strand.
TCTCTCTGGGAATTTTCCAAACTCCCTGAAAACTGCAGTTGTCAAGCCCCTCCTGAAAAAGATCAATCTGGATAAGACCATATTAAGCAACTATAGACCGATCTCAAATCTTCCTTTCATAGGGAAGATCATTGAAAAAGTTGTCTTCAATCAGGTGAACAAATTCTTAAGCTTGAATGGATACTTTGACAATTTTCAATCTGGTTTCAGATCGCATCACAGCACAGAGACAGCGCTCATAAAGATAATAAATGATATTCGCTTAAATACTGATACAGGGAAATTATCAGTGCTGGTACTACTCGACCTCAGTGCTGCATTTGACACTGTCGATCACGACATACTTCTTGACAGGCTGGAAAACTGGGTGGGGCTTTCTGGGATAGTCCTAAAATGGTTCAGGTCATACTTAGAAGGGAGAGGTTATTATGTGAGTATAGGAGACCATAAGTCTGAGTGGACGTCCATGACATGTGGAGTCCCTCAAGGCTCAATTCTTGCACCACTCCTGTTCAACCTGTATATGCTCCCAATGAGCCAAATAATGAGAAAGAACAAAATCTCTTACCACAGCTATGCAGACGACACACAGCTCTACTTATCCCTATCGCCTAACGATTACAGCCCCATTGACTCCCTGTGCCAATGCATTGATGAAGTAAACAGTTGGATGTGCCAAAACTTTCTTCAGTTAAACAAAGACAAAACTGAAGTCATTGCGTTTGGAAACAAAGATGAAGTTCTCAAGGTGAATGCATACCTTGACGCTAGGGGTCTAACAACTAAAAATCAAGTCAGGAATCTTGGTGTGTCTCTAGAGTCAGACCTTAGTTTCAGTAGTCATGTCAAATCAATAACTAAATCAGCATACTATCATCTGAAAAATATTGCAAGAATTAGATGCTTTGTTTCCAGTCAAGACTTAGAGAAACTTGTGCATGCTTTCATCACCAGCAGGGTGGATTACTGTAATGGACTCCTCACTGGCCTTCCTAAAAAGACCATAAGACAGTTGCAGCTCATACAGAACGCTGCTGCCAGGCTTCTGAGCAGAACCAGAAAATATGAACACATCACACCAGTCCTCAGGTCTTTACACTGGCTCCCAGTTACATTTAGGATTGATTTTAAAGTATTATTACTGGTATATAAATCATTTAATGGCCTAGGACCTAAATACATTGCAGATATGCTCACTGAATATAAACCCAACAGATCACTCAGATCATTAGGATCACATCAGCTAGAAATACCAAGGGTTCACTCTAAGCAAGGAGAGTCTGCTTTTAGCTACTATGCCAGCCGCAGCTGGAACCAGCTTCCAGAGGAGATCAGATGTGCTCCTACAGTAGTCACATTCAAATCCAGACTCAAAACACATCTGTTTAGCTATGCATTTACTGAATGAGCACTTTGCCACTGTGTCCGACTGTTTGTACTGTATTTTATTTAATTTTTTACTCTAAACTGTTTTAATTATTCTTATTTCTTTTGATTATTTTAATCTCTTTATTCTTAACTGTTTTAATTATTCCTATTTCTTTTGATTTTTCTATGTAAAGCACCTTGAATTACCATTGTGTATGAAATGTGCTATATAAATAAACTTGCCTTGCCTTGCCTACTTTTTTTTGTATTAATGTCTTAATTGGTAACACTTTACAATAACGTTTCATTAGTTAGCATGACCTAATAATGAACTGTAGGCTACCTAAACAGCCTTTATTATTTTTTGTTAATGTTAATTTCAACATTTACTTATACTTCATTAAAATCTTGTTAACATTAGTTAATGCACTGTAAACTTACAATAAACAGCTGTATTTTAACTAATGTTAACAATGATTAACAAACACCTCAACAAATCTATTGCTCATGGTTAGTTATTACATTAACTAATGTTGACTTAGTTATTGTCACACTCTTCGTCTGCACCTGTCTATCTTAGTCTGCACTACACTCCCCAGAATCCTTTTTGTCTCCACACCTGAACTCACTCCCTCATTATCCACCTGTCCCTTGTCATCATCATCTGTGTCACCTGTCTTCACCTCGTTAGTGTTCATTTGGACTTGTATTTAGTTTGCTTGTGTTCAGTCTGTCTTCGTTGGTTCTTGTTTTGTGTCATGTAGATTTATCTTGTGTGTACCCTTTGCCTGCCTGTACCTGTTTGAGTTTTGTTAAAAGTAAAGTTTATTTGAATTGGATCCGTTGACTGCTGCCTCTTCATCTGCCCGCACCACACCCGTGACAGAAGAACCGACCAAGAAAAAACATGGAAGTTGGCCGCTTCCTTTCGAACCCTGTTGATCGTCTGACTCATTGTTTCCAGGAGGGCCGCACGATCGAAAAGTATGTGGAAAATTTCCTACAGATTTCTCACCTCGTAGATTGGACAGAGGACGTCCTGAAGACCGTATTCTGGTGCGGACTAGATGATCCTCTGTACCAACAAGCTCCAGCGGCAGCAATCCCAGGCACTTTTGTCCAGTACCTGGATTATGTGCTGTGGTTGAGTGGCTCAACCTTCACCGTAGGAGAGGCTGAAGAGGACATCACCACTCAACCACACACACCAGCCATCTTCACCATGCCACCCATCATCCGGAATTCAGAGCCCGCTGATCCTGCGCCAGAGACCGTCCAGCCAGAGACCGTCCAGCCAGAGACCGTCCAGCCAACTCTGGAGGACGCAGTGCTCCTTGTGGGATCCATGGCTGTTTTGTGTGTGTGGGCAGCACACACATTCATTACAGCCCATGAACCCAGCCCTGAGCTTCCTTCGCCGCTGGTCCCGTCCAGCCCTGAGCTTCCTTCGCCGCTGGTCCCGTCCAGCCCTGAGCTTCCTTCGCCGCTGGTTCCGCCCAGCTCAAAGCCCTCTTCGCCGCTGGTTCCACCCAGCTCAAAGCCCTCTTCGCCGCTGGTTCCACCCAGCTCAAAGCCCTCTTCGCCGCTGGTTCCGCCCAGCTCAAAGCCCACTTCGCCGCTGGTTCCGCCCAGCTCAAAACCCACTTCGCCGCTGGTTCCGCCCAGCTCAAAGCCCTCTTCGCCACTGGTCCTGCCCAGCTCAACACCTTCGCCACTGGTCCCGTCCAGCAAAAAGCCCTCACCACTTGCCCAGCCTGGGTCTGCTCACGTCCCGTCTGCCCAGCCTGGGTCTGCTCACGTCCCGTCTACCCAGCCTGAGGCGGTTCACGTCACGTCTGCCCAGCCTCTCCCAGAGCCTGTCCCACATCCAGTTACTCTCCCGGGGGTCTCTCCGCCATGGCCACCCGAAGGGTTTACTCCGCCATGGCCACCCGAAGGGGTCTCTCCGCCATGGCCACCCGAAGGGTTTACTCCGCCATGGCCACCCGAAGGGGTCTCTCCGCTCTGGCCGCCTGCACGTCCTGCTCCGCCCTGGCCGCCTGCACGTCCTGCTCCGCCCTGGCCGCCTGCACGTCCTGCTCCGCCCTGGCCGCCTGCACGTCCTGCTCCGCCCTGGCCGCCTGCACTTCCTGATCCGCCCTGGAGGCTTCCTGTCCCAGTTTGGCCACGCCCTGGCCAGCCTTCAGGGCGCCCGCCCCCCCACCCCTTTGTTCTACGGCGCGAGGTCACGCCTTGTTGAAGGGGGGGCGTTCTGTCACAGTCTTCGTCTGTCTTAGTCTGCACTACACTCCCCAGAATCCTTTTTGTCTACACACCTGAACTCACTGCCTCATTATCCACCTGTCCCTCGTCATCATCTGTGTCACCTGTCTTCACCTCGTTAGTGTTCATTTGGACTTGTATTTAGTTTGCTTGTGTTCAGTCTGTCTTCGTCGGTTCTTGTTTTGTGTCACGTAGATTTATCTTGTGTGTACCCTTTGCCTGCCTGTACCTGTTTGAGTTTTGTTAAACTTTACTTTTATTTGAATTGGATCCGTTGACTGCTGCCTCTTCATCTGCCCGCACCACACCCGTGACAGTTATATTACCATATTGTATAGTGTTACCAATATATTCAACATTGTTTTGTGCTGTATTGTCATCTCAGGTTTTTTATTGTCATCTTAAAGAGGCTATATGTAACTTTTTCCCAAAAATAAACGTAACAATAGCCTTTTCATTTTACCATTTATGACTCAAACATCTCCTGATGAGCATACTGACACCTTGTCCGCTCACAGTGGGTGCACCTATAAGCCTGTTTTCTATTTTTCCTATTTTCTGTCGGGTCGGATTTCCCCTCGCTGTCTGCGGATGTGACGTCAGGCGCGTTCATGTTAAACGTTTCAGACCACTCTGCCACCACCGCTAGTCAGCAAGTAGCCTACACTCGCAAGCAGTCCAATGGATTTTACGATTTTGTGACTGTTCTTACCTCTGTAAACATAATGTTGACCTCCTTGCAGCAGATGACTTGTGAAGTGTGCATGTACGAGCGCTGCGAGAGCGAGCAGAAAGGAAGAGCAGTTCTGTTTTTTGGCCACAGGTGTCAGTCGCGAGTTTAAATTTCAGAAAAACGCATATAGCCTCTTTAAGGTCTCACAGGACAATATTGTGAAGCATTAATTTTACTTTGCCTAATAAAATAGGCAAATCTGATTTTATGCTGATAAGACAAAGTTACTTATCATAGAGAGATTATCATTAAGATTATGCGACTAAGATTACTCAGTAAACTCTATTCAAATACCATCACTTAATTTCCCACGTCCTCTGCCTCCACTCTGCACCTCTTTAAATATCAGGACAAAATCTGATATGTCCTAAACTGAACACAATTCAATTGTTCACTTTTCACTTGATGTATGGCACTTAAATTTACATACTTTAAAAGCAAAGTAGACTCTGACTGGATCTCACAACTCTGGAAGAGACGTATATTTCTCTGTACTGAATGTTGTGCTTCATACTTAAGACTGTCAGTTCATGATCTTCATATGTAACAGCCAGGAACATTAATAATGCCATTTTATATATATTTTATTCCCAAAGGATTTCAGAAACTTTCAAATTAATAAAACGTGTACATCAAATTGAACCATGTCTTTGAATCTTTTAATTCTGACAAGAACATTTAATAATGCATGCATAGCGGGGCTGTATTCCTAGAGCGTGTACATATAGTCTGCAGGAGACAAATGAATACAGTAACAATGCATCACTTTCAACTTCTTGTTGAAACAACTGTCAAAATGGATGGCTTGCAACATGACTGTTTTCAAAGATTTACAGTAGGAATGGTAAGATCACAGTACTGGTTGTCTGCAACTTCATACATCATCTGTCTCGGAAATCTGAAACAATAAAACTACATAATATATGATGCTTTAAACAAAACATGTCTCCTATATATGCACGTCATTACATACATTATCATCAGTTGAATGTGTGGTGGACAGGACATGAAAATCCATCAATACTAAAAATAAATGTTTATGTTCACATGTGGACTAAACAGCAGTTAATAAACTATTGCATCAACTGATCTCAAGCTTCTTTAACTTCAGTTAACACAGACATGAACGAGTAACTGTCTGCACGTACCTCTGCTCATCCATGAGCTTTAGAAAGCTAAAATTGCTTTTATTTTTTATTAAACAGTGCTTTAATGAACAAATTGTGTCCTTGTCTTTAAATTAATTCAATTACAAGTAAACGTTTCTCAAGGATAACAAAATGATCTGCTAATGCTGTAAACTACAGCCCTTACTTGCACATTACTATAACATTAAAGCTTAACAACAGAGCCTAGACTTTTAGCCTAATTGATATAATAATAATCAACACTCAAATAACAAATTGTATGAAAACATGTAAACTGCACATAAGGCAATTTTTGCATTAACATGTTTTTACTCTAATTTGTTATTGTTATATAATAATTTACACAGTTGCTGTTATTTTCATGACAACTATTTTAAACATACATTAAATAATCAAGATATCATAAACAGGTTAAGTAAAATATAATATATAGGCTAATATATAGCATTTATTTAGTGAAAGAGTTAGCAAACCAGCAAGCTGTGGACACTGAATGACTTGCCTGAGGTAAATATAAAGCTATGTGAAAAACTAAGCGTTTTATTGACGTATTTCCGCTGTTGAAACACTGATTGAGTGTTTACACGAGTTATGATGCCTTTCAGTAAGTATACTGTATCTTTCAACATACCTTCGAGTGTCCATTCATGTTTATTCTGTAACTGAGGAAGAGATGATCGCGCTCCGCGCTGCCGCATGCATACAGTGATATCTGTCACGCCACATCTAAGAGCGCCAAAACGGCATTTATTGTTTGCATTTCGTGATCAAATAGACATAATTTGAAAGATTACACCTTGCTTATTATCAAAAGTAACAAAACACTGAGCTTATTGCGATTATATGTGGTTAATGGTGGTTAGGCAACAGCCCTGTATTCGTTGTGTACACATAACACATGAGGTGCAATGAGCCGGGGCTGGGCGGGGCAGCAGGGGGCGGGGCGTGTTCGGTTCGCCATGAGAGTATCGCGATACGTATCGTGGGTGGTGTATCGCGGTTTTTCGGTTCGGTTCAAATATCGTTACACCCCTAATATCTACGAATTGTGTTTTGCATTTGTGAAATGTTTTTATGAATATGTAATTTTATTTTGCGCATGTGAATTGCTTTTTGTGAATATAATTTTTTTTCACGCACGTGAATTTTTTTTTGTGTACGTGAATTAGGTTTCAGGCATGTGAAATTGTCTACGCACTTGTGAATCAAGTTTCTTGCGTGAATTATATTTGAGACTATTCTGCTTCCATAAGGCTACTCATCTCAGACAGCGCGCAAATATTGAGTTCTCTTTCAAGTCTTGCACTTGAATGGACAAATTCACACAAAAAGTATGTCAACATGTCCGTCTTGATGAGTATCCTAGCAGACAGCTTAGCCTATTGTCTTTTGAATATGTTCTCTCATTTTGAACATCTGTTTGTTTTTATATGATCTTTGTTGACTAATATTATGTGTAGCCTATTTGCCATTATTTTTACTATTGATAGTGGTTTTGTAATGTAATGTTTTAAAAATTGTGTGCACCTGCCCGGGGACTGCGGATGAAAATTAGCTTCGGCTAACTCTGGCACAAAACATCTTTTCGCAAGATTAATGTATTTTGTGCATTGTCCCTGATAAATAAACAAAAAAAAAAACAAAAAAAAAAAAAACATAGTCTTATGCCTTAAGTGAACTTATATGGTCAAGAAAGAAACTCACAGTATCGTGTAGGCCTACTGAATCAGCTCTGAATTGAATAGCTTTTGTAACTTTAATAAGGATTAATCTTTAATTTATATAGTCAAATATGCAATGTTATTTTACATTTGATTATTTTATTCAATTTCTGTACCTGAAAACTAATGTTGGACCTATCTGAAAAGCATTGTTTATTTTATTAGTATCTTTGCTCTATTGTATTTATTTGTGCTTTTGCTTGTGGTTAGATTATTTGTTCATATTTTCTTTATTTTATTTGACATTTAGTCTTTTTTTCCCTGAACATAGCACATAGCACATACCACATACCGAATCATACCGAAACCGTGAACCTAAAACCGTGATACAAACTGAACCGTGAGCTATTTGAAACGTTGCAGCTAGTGCAGTGTCACAGTCGGAAGATGATTCAGAATGAGAGGTTTTTGTGGCGAAAAAGGCCAAACCCACAATTTCCGTGAAGACTGGCTGCGAGACTTCAGCTGGTTAAGGTAGTACTGTAAGGAGACGAATTCCATGACCTGCAATTGTTGCAGTCGCTACAGCAGTGGTTCTCAAACTTTTTCGGTCATTCCCCACTTTGGACAAGGGGGAATTTTCAAGCCCCACCTGCCCCCATCGCCCCGACACAATGCTAATGAAATACGCAACAAGCTTAAAATGTTCTAATTTATTGAAGTAACAAGTAGTATCAGTATAGTAACAAGTTGTATCTAAATACAAACTAACTATCTACATCAAATAACAGCAAGTTCAAAAATAAAGAAAATGAAGTGCATCTGTGTCATAACTTGCATGAAATTCAAAAATAGAGAAAATAAAAGTGCCTCAAAAATAGAAAAGAAATAAAAGTGCCACTTTGCAATCTGTTAAAAAAAGAAAAGAAGAGAAATCCATTTGGCAAGACAGGTCTATTTATCCCTGCATTAGTGACTGCAATGAGCCTGTTTTGCACTGCACAATTTCTCAAAGCAGGGTTGCAGGCTTGATACTGCCACTCTGAAATCATGTTCAATGTTCAGAGAAATTTCATGTCTTGTCGCAAGCCACAACATAATGACGTCACATTTTTTCCAACCCAGCCCTCAGCCCCCACTTACGCATGAAACAGCTTCCAGCTCGTCTGGCTACCCATCGGCGCGAAGCATAGGCTACATATCTGTGGGCGCAAAAGTTTGTTCCGCTACAATTAATATGCCGACGTCACGTCAATCATTATTTTGGGGGTGGGGAATTCCTGTTACTTGTTGTCGCCCCCGGGGGTGATCGGTCTAATAAGCGGCAACACACAGCTATAAGGACGGTTTGCTCTCACACGCGCTGCATTAATAGTCACACACACACACATGCGCGCGCGCGCAGTCACTCTCTACTCTAGTGCGTGGTCTTGCTCCAGATTCCGGGAGATTGGATCTCATTTGCGGGCGTCAAGGAGCCGCTATCAATATGCGGGAGACTCCCGGAACTTCCGGGACATTTGGGATGTCTGGATAAAGATATAAAGGCATAAAAAGGAAAATTTCCTCCCGTTTGGCGCGCCCCACCTGTCACGTCTCTATTCCCCACCAGTGGGGCGCGCCCCACACTTTGAGAACCGCTGCGCTACAGTAACTGCGGGGAACACGAAGTTTGCCGACAGTGCAGGCACTTCACAGTTTAAACACAATAGTTAAACACAATCTTAGCCTCAAGCATAGAGTATGCGGCGACATGTTAATAAATCAAAAAGCAACGCCACTGCCGGTTGCTTTTAGAAGACAAGAGGTTGTAACGTTAAATCAGAGGGCAAAGGCATTGTAATTTCTGCATCTATTATCAAAGTATTTATTAGTAATACACTGGAAATTAGTAGAAATGTGAATATTTGGTTTGTATGTTGATTTACGGTGTGTGCTCCTAAATTTTCTGGTTGTGCCCCTAAAATTTTCAGTTGGGGGCCACTGTGCTCCTAGTGAAAAAAGTTAGTCTGGAGCCCTGGGCTAGGGGTAGAATGGGTTTTGGGTTCTGATCGTAACATAGTGACCACACGGGAGCTTTCGTGCGCTGTAACATAGGCACTGTGTTTACAGTGAGTGAGGCGGGGGGCACGCCTGAAATGGCGGGCAGTCTGGCCGCGCTCGCTTTCATTATAGCAGTTTGCTGTGTGAGAGTGAGCGGGGCGAGCCCCGTGGGGCTTAACATGTCTGTGAGTGAATGTGGGCGAAGCGAGGCGGGCACATTCACAGCACTGAAAAACACCGTCTGCCTGAGTGCCGGTGACGGCGGGCAGCTTGGCCGCGCTCGCTTTCATTATAGCAGTTTGCTGTGAGAGAGCAAGCGGGGCGAGCCCCGCGGGGCTTAACATGTCTGTGGGTGAATGTGGGCGCGGAGTAGCGGGCACATTCACAGCACTGAAAAACACCGTCTGCCTGAACTGACTGTATTTGTGTTGGTTTCGTTTTTACAGAAACCCTGTGACATGCAGTGTGCAGTGTTAGTGGGCACTGAATCGTGGGCACGTTCACTACATTTAATGCACAATCCACATGAGTCGATTTTACTTGTGCAAGCCCTGTATTGTGGCGGGCTGTGTTTGCGTGTAGAAATGAGCACTGGTTTGTGGGCATTTTTTATTACACTCATAACACCATTGGCCGAGGCCGGGACACCAGAAAAAAACATTTTGTATTTATCTGGGTTGCCGTAAAAACGGCGTTTGTGTGCAGGCAAGTGGGCCGTGATACCGACTTGTTTACTGCAGAATACACCGGAACAGTCACATTTCTTGGGACTGAACGAGCGTGAAGTTTTGGTGAAAGTCTGGCCGTGGCGAGACTTGAACACCGTCGTTTTCCTAGAAGGGCTAGGAAGACTTTGCGTGCACATTCACTGCACTGGAAAACACCGTCGGCCTGAGCTGACTGTTTGTGTGTTGGTTTCATTTTTCAGAAACCATGGTAGTGTGTAGTGTTTGTGGGCACTGGGTCGTGGGCACATTCACTACATTTAATGCACAATTGACATGCGTCGATTTCATTTGTGCGAGCCCTGTACCGTGACGGGCTGTGTTTGTGTGTAGAAATGAACACTGGGCTGTGGGCATTTTATTACACTCATAACACCATCGGCTGTGGCCGGAATACCAGAAAATACACCGCTTATGATTTTTCTGGGTCGCCATGGATACGGCATTTGCGTGCAGGCAAGCGGGCCGTGGTACTGGCTTGTTTACTGCAAATTACCCTGGAACAGTCGCATTTTCTTGGAACTGAACAAGCGAAAAGGAAGTCTGGCCGTGGCGAGACTAAATTTCTTAACTGCTGCGAGAGCCAGGATCGAACACGGGTCTCCCGCGCGAACAGCTTTGTGTTTCGCCACAGGGGGGAAACAACGTAAGCTTAGCTCGAGCAGATAAGGGAGCGTCACAGTGTGTCGGCATATGTTGCAGGTGTGCGTGTTATACAACAGGCTCATTGCTGCAATATTGACATTTTCAGCCGCTCAACTAAGAGGAGCTGGGAAATGTTTGAGAAATGGAGATTGTCCGGCCTCGGCGGGACTAAAACACACTCTTTCCCTATTTCGCCGGTGACGCATGCCCACGGGGGGTGGGGGCGGGGTAGCTTTCTTATAAAGTAAAGAAAGCTAGCCGCTCAGCTGGCCTTCTCAACAAATGCTGCTATATCTTCGTCACAAATGGCGAAAACGGCGGCGCGCGGCGGCCGTTGTCCGTCAGTGAGCGACTCGAGTGAAGCTGGTGAAACTCGCGGGCGAACCGGCGAGCTTTCACGGGCTGGAGAAGGCTCGGGGACCCGCTGAGTACGGCGCTTTACGGCGCAGCACTACAGCGGGCGGGAGTGCAGATTCTGAGAAATATGCCAGGCGAGTCCTCAGAGTCACCATAGGCAATAGCTCGCAGTGAGGGCAGCCGCCGTCAGCGAGCGCGAGTGCTACATGATCCTCTCTCAGGCAGGAAATGCAGATGCGGCGGTCCCCGTCGCTGAGTGCGGCTCGGCACGAGCCGCATGAGGATGGCATCTTTAAAAAGACGCAGCTCTTTTAGTAAGTGAGTCGCGGGGGCGAACACACAGTGAGCAGAGTGTAAAAGGATATATAGACGCCGGATAGCGTAGCAGGAAGCGGCGACTGAAGGCGGCGAGATGAGGCCAGCGGCTTCAGAAGATGGCTCGTCCTGCAGAAGGCTTTTTCAACGGCGCGGCTTCTTCACTCAGGATCCAGCGATGCAGAGCTTCGCTGAAGAGAGGAAAAATCAGTGAGATCAGCCCATCGAGCTATCTTTATAGGGCTAGACCACGCCCCTTTGGGCGCGAGCATGACACGATGGGCGCGAAGCACCCCCATTGGACCGTCACCAAAGGGCCGCTCTCGATAGACTGCTGCAGTTGCCGCAGGACAGCCAATAGGCACGCTGAGCCGCCTGCCAATGTTTGTATGCTGCTGCAACGCGTTTTGCAATAATTCAAAATTAAGGATAATTTTTTGTCTTCAATATCTCGAGGAAAAGAGGTTTTCCCCTAGCGTAAGATATTACGCAGTACGAGAGAACCTCTCGTAAGAGAACGTTTCTCTCAGGTCAGTCGGAGCGCTCATGGTACACACACAGTGCGTAGCCGTCCAGCTGCAGGCGCCACTGCGGCCACGCGCATATCTAAACAAATTTAGCCACACCAACAGAAAAGAGGAGGAGGGAGGTTAGGGTGCCCTCGGGCCGGATGGAGATGGTTGGCGGGCCGCCAATTGAATAGCCCTGGCCTATGTGGTTGCATGTAAACGTAGCCAATGAAGGCCCTGCATTATTATGTGTGGGTGTAGTAGATGTGCCAGTTTTGGTATTGAAGGCCTCAGTATGTCTCCCTTGCGTAAGCGTCTCAAAGCTCATATAACAGTATTTAATCACTCTCTCTCACCTCTCCATCATTGTGCTTGATGAGTCATGAAAACAGCATGCATTTCCTAGAACAATTAATTATAGGGTGAATGTGCAGTTGTCAGGGATACATTGTTGCATGCACCTCATCAACACAAAAAGCAGATGGATTTGTTTGATTGTTTTATTGTGCCATAAACCATATTGTTATTGTTTTCATTTACATTATTATACTATTAGAGCGAATATGGTAAAAGTTGCTATATTCACCACATACATGGATCCCCTTCATGCTGACTCTACCCTCTCATAGTGGATATCAATGCATTGATACACTATTTAAAAAATGTACTGAAAAACACTTGCAACATTTTAAATTGTATTTTAACAGTAATAAAATGTATATTATTTCAGTAACTGAGATGATGTTAGTATACCAAATTACTAAAATTAAAAACACAGGTGGTAAAGAGAAAGCCACATGATGAATCAAAGGTCATTTTACAATTAGCTTTTCCACAAGCTGAGTAAATATAGAAGGTGCATGCTGTCATATTCACAAATACAAATATATATATATAAACACTTGACACTAAAATAATACAATAAACATTCATTTAACTGCAATATGTAACACAAACCCCTAATGTACAGTATATGACTGATAAGAAAAAACTAGAAGAAACGTTAAATATGAGGTGTCAGACGGGGAATGTCAATTTACTTTTTTTTCCCTCCATAAATTGTAAGATGACATTCTGTTTCAGTTCAAAAACTGCCACTTATCAGTATTTTACTGTACATTTAAGAAAGGTCTGATTAGATCTATTAGTTTTACACCAATCAAACCAAGTGTGAAAGCACCCTGAAAGTCTTTGATTGGACAAAATCAGTTAAACAATTCTTCAGAAAATCTTCGTTACTAGCGATTATTAGAAGAAAATTCACACAGGTTTGGGCAAATAATGACAGAATGTACATTTTTGGATGAACTATTCCTTTAACTGCATGCTTTTTTCATTTCAAGACCGTGTACTTGCTCGTCAACATGCACGGTTTTGTATGCACTTGAATATGAAAGCTAAGTTAATTTTACATTGAGAGGTATGTGTGTGTTGGTGAGTGGGCGGGTGAGCACCAGCATATAGAAGTAAGAGGACAGAGACAGAGCGAGTGAGAGACGGAGAGAGCACTCCACACCGTCATTAGTGCCCTTTTATATTTACATTTTTAATGTAGAGTAACAACATCCATGCTCTTGTCTCAAAGAAATCAAGTAGGCCTACTTGTCCTGCAGGCCAGACACAAGCAATTATGCTAAATGATGCAAAAGCCAGAATATGTTGGGGTTAAATTGCTTGTAGAAAGGCTTTTGACATATGACTGTCTCTCCTGTCTCTTTGAGAATAGGTGCATTTCGGGGAGAGAGAGAACCATTAGAGTCCAATCATAAATAACTCTCTGTGTCCTCTGTTTGAGACGAGAGAGGAAGAGAGCAGAGGCCAAACTACCTGTGATTGAATTTGAGGGCATTATAGTTTGGACTCGAGTCAGATTTCCATTATGTTGAACAGCCCTAGTGTATCATATAGCCATGCAATAACACACCCACCTGTTAAATATCAGATTACGCCGAAACAAATGGCATCAGTTAGCATGAGGCATTTAAGATCCTTTCAGTGCTGCAGCTGAAACACTGGGCAAAATTACTCGTACTGTACCCTTGTAACCTAGGATTACATCCTTTAAAACCCTGCACCTCTCTAGAGGCTCCACTGAGGTGGAGGTGGGCTAGAAACGGGAGATCCAGAAGACCAGTTCACTGAAGAATGATGTTAGAAAGACCAAACTGTGTGTTAACCAGAGCAATTCAAGAGCCAAGATATTATAACAAGAAAAATTAACCCCCGAAGCTCTCTCTCTTTTTCTTAGTGAGACTTTAGCTGTCATGGTTGTCATAATAGCCTTGTTAAAGCAAGGCAGAAGAAACACACACAACCGTTCAAAAGTTTGGGGTTGGTAAAATGTTTTAATGTATTGAAAGTTTTTTTTTTATTTGACCAAGACTGCATTTATTTGACCAAAATACAGTAAAAACAGTACTATTGTGAAATGTTATTACAATTTATGGTTTTCTATTTTAATATATTAAAATGTAATTCATTCCTGTGATGGCAGCTGTATTCCAGCAGTCTTCAGTGTCACAGGATCCTTCAGAAATCATTCTTATATGCTGATTTGCTGCTCAAGAAACATTTCTTCTTATTGATTTTTTTGTGGAAATCGTGATACATTTTTAAGGATTATTTGATGAATAGAGAGTTCAAAAGAACATAATTTGTTTGAAATAGAAAACTTTTATAACAAAATTGTGTTTTGTCACATTGTCAATAAATGAATGCATCCTTGCTGAATAAAACAATTAATTTCTTATTTTTTTTACTGACACAAGACTTTTAAAGGGGTGGTATAATGCAATATTTTTACAATATGTAAAATAAGTCTCTGTTGTCCCCAGAGTGTGTGAAGTTTTAGCTCAAAATACCCCACAGATAATTTTTTTACATCATGTTAAAGTTGTCCCTTTTTGAGGGTCAGTAAAAACGCGTTGTTTCGTGTGTGACCCTTAAATACAAATGAGCTGCTGCTCCCGGCACAGAGGGTGGGGCTTCAAGAGCGTGTGTGTGTGTGTGTGTGTGTGTGTGTGTTTTAGCAGCTCCGATTACCTCATGCAGACAAGCACTAAAATGTCAGAAACTGTTCTGCCTTTTATCTTTAAAGGGTCATGAAACCCTAAACCCAATTTTCTGAGATTTTAACAGAGGTAGGCTATGTGTGTTGAACACCATTGAAGACAATGTTAGCATCTGTTAGATTTAATAGTAGGGGGGAAATGGTTAAATTTTAGTTTTTTTTCTCCGCTATTTTTGTCTTCCGGGTTTAAAATCTTCATCGTGTCCACGTCACAGGCTGTGACGTGGCAGAGCACTGTAAGTGCTTTGATGACTCATTGGTGTCTCATAATTATTCATGAGACTGAGTTTTCTTATCCTATGAGAAGACACTGTCTCTTAATTATTCATGACACCACGTGGATCTTTCCAATGACAGACATGTCAAACTGTGATATCGCGCAGTAGATGAGAGAGACAATCATGGGACGCAAGTGTTTGTTTTCGTGGTGCAAAAGTTCCAGTGCGTTGCATATCTTTCCCCGCGATGCTGCCAGGGCTAGACTCTGGTTGCGGGCGGTTGGTTGGCCATAAACCACGGACACATTTAAACTATGTGTGTGTAGCAAGCATTTTTGTAGCGAGAGAGAGCTTCGAGAACTGGAGAATGGTGGACTTCGGCCTTGTTCACCAATCCAGGTTGCATCTTGCGAGTGATGCAGAGGTGTGTGTGTGTCTAAAATGTAACCCTGACCGTTTTACTTGCCTTAGTTTTGTTAAAGCTCTGGGGTCGAAACAAAACCACTTACAATCGAAACAAAACATTGTGCTTTTATAAAATAAAGAAAATAAACAGGATGTGCTTTCTGCCTCTCCGTCTCCGTGAACTTTTTTTCTGGAGCACGTCTCTAAACTTAAACAAAACTCAGCGAATACTAGTCACACAGGCAAGAGCAGTATATCTTTATAATCATTATTTTCAAATATATGCATTTATAGTGTGTATATAAACAAATATATATATTATAATGACATTATAATTGTACATGTACATTAATATGTTTTAAATAGAATTACAATTACTGTAGGCTAATATAGGCATATGTAGCAGGGCATTCAGTTACTTTTGAAAGGACAAAAAACTGGACCCTTTAAACTGGAGTCAGACAAAGATGGAGAGACTCAAGAAGAAGTGACAACATGTAGAATGCAGCAGGACGTTTCTGAATGGTTAGTTGATGAATTTATGTGGCTGATGTGGAGTTAACTATCTTCAAGTCATTGATTAGCATATTCTTTCATGATAATCTATAAATCGTGTGTGAACAGTTGTAAGATGCCTACAGAGTGACATGCTATTGCATTTGTGTTACGTACTGTATTGCATGTGAAAAGATGGATGCGACCGCTTGAGCTGACTCACAAATGTGCTCTACTACAACTCTTCCTCTTCTCAACATGGACTGGGTGTTCCCTGGGGCGGGGTTTATGTACATTTTAGGGTTAGTGATGTGACGTCACTAACCCGGGAAGAATGTCGTGTAGTCCCTACCAGCCATTTGTTGTAGTCATTAAAAAAAATGATTTCTTTAAAAGCAAATATCTTCCTTTGCTTTGAATTTTGAGCATTGTAACTTACAAATGTTGTTTATGCTCAAACAGCAACATTACACACTAACTAAAGTTAGAAACGTTAAATCATAATCAACCACCCCTTTAAAGGTTTTAAATATTAATACAATGAAAGACAAGAAAAATAATATGTGAAATTAAAATGACAATAGAATAAGTCATTCACTCTAAATATTGCACATCCAAACAGAAACTGTGTTTATATATACAGTATATATATATATATGTGTGTGTGTGTATATGTGTATTTATATATATATCGTTAGCCTCATAGCATAATTGCCGAAGTCATATTTCAATGTCTTTGGAAAACAAGAAAAAACACAAAATGACTTAGGCAATTATGCTATGAGGCTAACGATATATAAATAATGTATGTATATATGTGTGTGTATACACTCACCTAAAGGATTATTAGGAACACTTGTTCAATTTCTCATTAATGCAATTATCTAATCAACCAATCACATGGCAGTTGCTTCAATGCATTTAGGGGTGTGGACCTGGTAAAGACAATCTCCTGAACTCCAAACTGAATGTCAGAATGGGAAAGAAAGGTGATTTAACCCTCTGGGGTCTGAGGTGTTTTTGGGGCCCTTGAGATGTTTTGACATCCCCTGACATTTGTGCTTATTTCAGCTACTTAAAACATACCATTTGCCAACATATAAATTTGCTGTATTCAGCACAAACTCTGTTACAATAATATGTGAGCAAAATGGATGTACATGTTTGCATTTTATAGAAAAAAAATATTATGCGTGGTTAGTACGTTTTGGGGAAAAAAATGTCACCGCAATAAGGCCATTTAACACATACTGAATAATTGTCCACAAGACTTTTGAGTTACTATTCTTGTAGGCTAGAATTTTTACTTCAAAATGAAGTGAAAATCATTCTGACCACTCTTTCACAAACAACAATATAATGATTTAAATTTCTTACGTCAGTTTTTGGTCAGCACTGCTGTATGCGTGGGAGTGTGAATGGCCATGAATATTAATGTGATTTACACCTGGGAAGACTAAAGGCACTCCCCCAATGGCTAATGGCCCAAGGTACTGTGAGGGAGCCTGGACTAAGAATGATTCACTGATGAATAAAAAGTTAAAAAGAACAGCATTTATTCAAAATAGAAATCTTTCCACGTAAAGACTTAAAGTCATTACTATCACTTAACACATCCTTTCAAAAAAACAAACATAAAAAGACCAAACTTGTTTTTTTTTATATAAAAAAGTGGACTGCCTTTTGCTTGCCTGCTTGTTTGCCTTGGCTCTCTTCGGAACTGGTGGATGGACGTGTTCATTGTCACATCAGTTATAAAAAAGAAAAAAGCATGAGCATGCTGATAACACAATCAAATAAACTGTATTATTATCATTATCAATCACTAATTGCCATGGATAATTTTTTTTTTTTTTTTGTAATTTCACACAAGAATAGGTAGCCTACTTTTACATTATGACGATGTAAACACAATTAGGCTAAATTTCATCTGTAAAATATTACGTCTGTGCACTTACTCAGTATGATTCTCGATCGCACTGAGAACTGAACGACACCTGCGTGTCCCTCTGCGAGGTGCTGGCGAAGGAGAGCATGATGCAGACACATTCCTAAAAAAAAAAAAACTGTTAGCATACATTATCCAAAGTAAACTGATGGACAATTAATGGGTATGGGTGCACAATGTATGTATATATCTGTTGATGGGCCATGGGACGGAGAAATATCTGTTGATGGGCCATAGACCGCACGCATTTAGTGATAGGACTACACGCAATGAACGGATTGTTCGCGAACGACACATCACTACATTTCAAACATTTACACCTGTAGGCCTATTCAGTTATTTACGCATGATATAGTGTCATAGGCTAACCAAAACTGAACATTTAATTATATAAAAAATATATTGTATTTAGACCTCTTTTACCGGAGCCTGAAATATATTTCTCGCTATATAACCTAAGCAGTTATTCGCAAACAAAATAGGCTACATTACGCATAAGGCACTATTTTAGCATAAGTAGTGTCATAGGCTAACCAAAACTCAACATTTGTATATAAAAAATATATTGTATTTAGACAGTATCACATATTTTACCGGAGGCTGAAATATATTTCACTAAATCAATAGGCTATACCTAAACATGCAGTTATTCGCAAATAAAATACATAACGCATAAGGCAGTATTTTAGCATGATAATCAGTGTCATAAGCTAATCAAAACTATATATTTAATATACAAATGTGATATTAGAGAGTAATATCACATTTAAAAAGTTTACACGAGCGAATTTTCTGTAAGATGTCAAAAGCTAGTCAAAATATAGTCTGAAAATTCATTTGAGCTCTATACGATCAGAAAAGAAATTATAAAACACTAAACAACTTACTCCGAACTTGTATCCTCGGCGCGGGATCAATTCGTTCTTCAAAATGCAGCCGTTCCTCGTCCGAGTTATAATCTTCCTCTGAGGAAAAGTGAATTCTTCCTCGCTGTCCAGAATCATCTGAAGGGCCTCTTTGTCGGAGTACCGTGCCATCCTCAAAACGCAATGAATCTATCAGTGAAGAAACTTCGTGTTTTTATGCCATTGATCGCTGGGCGTGTGCTATGCATAACGTTAGATCACCTATTTACCATGTGAAAAGCGCTGGGGGCGTGGCGGCCTCAGCTAATTAAAGATAATGAACTGAGAACGAAAAAACTGTACCTCTCCTTGGTTTCAAACGGATTACATAAACTGGAAATATTTATTTTTTTAATAAATTACTTCATTTAAAAGAAGAGAATACAAGCTTTAAAAAGACACATGTCTCGTGTCTCTGTGGCAAGTATTGACTTAGTTACAGTTCATTTTTCGGACGCGTTTCAGAATGGACTTCACTGACAGAGAGAACGCAGAACGCGCATCATGTTTATTTTTCTTTATTAGGCGAAAAGCACAACACTTTGTTTTTATTGTGAGGTTCCACAAAAAAAATAAAAAACTTAACAGGATCGAATGATGTACAACACTTATATGTAAGATCAAAATCAACAGAGTAATTTGAGTCTCTTTTGCACTGATAAGGAAAAAAGTGAGCTGGTATCGCCGGCGATACCGCCGACCCCAGAGGGTTAAGCAATTTTGAGCGTGGCATGGTTGTTGGTGCCAGACGGGCCGGTCTGAGTATTTCACAATCTGCTCAGTTACTGGGATTTTCACGCACAACCATTTCTAGGGTTTACAAAGAATGGTGTGAAAAGGGAAAAACATCCAGTATGCGGCAGTATGCGGCATCATTACAGTATTTTGGGTTGAGACATGACTTGCATACTATGATTAACCCAAAATCATATGTGTAGCATGTTTAGTCTCTATAAACTCCAATCTTCGTCCCCCATTCGTTAATTTACATTACATTTTACTAACTTTATGACGCATTAGTATTATAAGAATCTTGTAGATTCTTTTCGTAAACACCCAATAAAATTGAACATTCGAATGCCCGGCAAGGAGACAAAGAGTCGTAAAACTCCCTCCAAAGGGGTAGTTTCCCATTGGCTCACACACCTCCAGAGGGTGTGACATCTTCACGCTTTAAAATCACTGATCCTCAAGATCAGCTCTCTCTCTTCCTTTCTCCGGGTGGCGCTTCATCATGTAACTCCTCTTCTTCGTGATCTCCTCTCCGGGGATCTTTTCTTTGTTTGTTTCAGTTTTGTTTTTCCTTTTCGTATTCTACTTTGTTCATTTCCCCAGACAAGTAAATTAACTTAGCCTGAATTGTTTCTTTGATAATTTACGTCAAAGACCTTTAAGCCTTCTTTGAAAGTGCACGCTCCGGACCATCCGCAGACCACGTGACGCTCCGACGGAACAACACGCTACACCCACGACACGAGGCCGCTCACTCACGCAGCCTTGTTCAGCAACATAAGAGAACCATATGTGCAAGTATATTCGTGTTATCGAGCTTTCAGAGCATTAAGATTGTGTTTTCCGTGCTGTCTCTCAAGGTTTTAAGGTCTGTAATTTGCCACTCTCCTTCGGGATCTCTCTCTCACTCTCTCTCTCCCTTTTTCTTTTACTTTCGGTTTCTTTCAGTGTCTTGTTTTGTCGTTTTAGTCTGTTTGTATATATATCTATTCCACCTAGTTTCCATTTATTAAAATACATAATATATTCATTTGATTGACTGTCTCTTGCTCATATACAAGTCCCTTTAATGTACGATCCAAAGCTACGAGCTTTAAAAGTATAAAATTACTTTAACTAGCAGGCTATCTTTGTAAAACAGGAAGGTTATCTTCACGGCCAGAACGATTGCCTTTCCTGCGAGTCTCTAAGATGATTTCTGTGTGAGAATTGATAAAGATCGCATGATCAGTTTGCTGGACAAACGGATTATCGGATCACAAATTAATTCCACAGGGACTATCCTTAGAGGTGATATATGATAGACACAATTGATATATTAATATTTAATTATAATCCGTTTTGATTAAGTATTGATATACAATTGAGCTAATTTTAACCTGTCTGTAAAATATAGTCTACATATGCAATTAATTATAATCCTTGTGGTTATTTGTCTAGGTATATATATGAATGCAGATGCAGGGAACATATTATCCCTTTTTGGGAGATTTAATAATGTAAAGTTTATCTAGTTCAAACCCGTATGAATAATTATTAATTATTAATTATTGAATACATATTCCCCAAATTGACCAGAGAGACTCTACACCCCCAAACTTTATTTCATATGAAGGAAGACATTGGCTTTGACTCTCTTTATGTACTGTCAACACTGATTGCAAACAATATGAAATAAAGTGCAGGATTTAGTCGCGTCACTCTTTCTTTATTAACAAACTAAAAGGTAACAAAAACTCTCTTAATTCTTAGGATCAAAACTAGAACAACCACCAACTAAATTGGATGAGAAACGACAAGGAACTGGACAAAACCAAGGCTATAAATACGCAGATGAACAAATCAACAAAATGAACAACAGGTGTGAAACATAACCAAGTCAATGAGAAACCATGGAAACAAACCGTACGTTATTGGAGACGTACTGTATGAAGCAGAACAGGTATTGGTGTAGGTAAACCATTAATGAGAACATGATGTTCTGACATTGTTTTAATTTTATAGTGTGTAGTTCATCTGAATTCCTTCTGGATCTGAGCTGACAACTGAGAACATCTGCCTTGTTTCTCACTCACTCACACACGCACACACACACACACACACACAGAGAGAGAGAGAGAGAGAGAGAGAGAGAGAGAGAGAGAGAGAGAGAGAGAGAGAGAGAGAGAGAGAGAGAGAGAGAGAGAGAGAGAGAGAGAGAGAGAGAGAGAGAGAGAGAGAGTTAAATGTAACACTGAATCACAGATAAAGTGTGTGTGAGAGAGTGAACAAGCTCCATTCAGATATCTTGCTCATTCTGTTGAGTGTTGACCCTGAGGCCTTGACAGTTCAAAAGCCCATTAATGTGTAGCGGTTGCCAGAGCTAAAATGAGAAGCCAGAGGCTATTCTGGATAAGGTGAAGTGAGAAAGAAAACGCAGGTAGGAATATGTCATAATACAACACTAGAGGTGATGCTACATCAGCTTCTATTTACTACATCATATGCACATGAATGTAATGAAGGCAATACTGTGTATTAATCAGCCACACCAACAACTTTCATTGAGCATGTTGTGTTCTAAAAGCCATGAAAAAAGTGCTTTTCTTTGAGATTGTTTTGATGAAATGTCGTTTGCCCGTTGGCCATGAGCACAGTTGAAACATTAGAGACTGGAGAAATCTATTCACCACTCATTATTCAGAGTAATACATATTTCCCCCATCTGTGGCACAATTGCATTTGCAGTGTTTATTATCTTTTTGATTGTGTTCATTGATAGCTCTATCTCCACGGCTTCATTTGTTATCTGTGTTTTGTTTGGAGCTGTGTGCGTTTTGCTCGGGAGCAGAGCACAAGTCATTTGGAGCATCCTGTCAGTTCTGCTGTGCTTTAAATGAGATGGAGAGACTGCATGAGAGTTGGTAGTAATGGAAGTGGGAGGCAATAGACTGTGAAATAAAAACCAATGCATTTCAATACCAGGTTCATTGTGACCTTTTCCACAAAATCACCAAACAAACTCTCACTGGAGAACTATTCAGGTGAAATCGCCCACTTACCGACACATTCTTCTCATCTTTGTTTGGTTGTTCTGTTCTGTCGGGTTTTTTTTGTTCGGTCGAGGGTCCTTTTCCCAAAATCATAGGTATGATATTACTTGATATTACTTTTCCCAAGTAATATCAATGGTTTCTACAGTGTACTTGGGCTTATGGTGATGACACTTTGTTTCTTTTTAGAAGTAACAAATCACAGAGCTAGTCGCGATTATTGGATGACAGGCGCACTACAAATAATGTTTAGTATTGGGAAAAACTGCAGACCTGGCAACTCTGGCTTGAACTAAGTGTAATTTATAGGGTCAAATAGAGCCTGCATTTATGTAGCTGTTTTTAGCTGTTTTAGCTGCGTTTATTCTCGCATTAACTTGCCCTAAATTCAACACAAGAGATTTTTCTTCACACACCGTGTGATTTGCAGTCAGACAGGTTTTTCCGCACCCTTTTGATTGACAGGATATAATCGGCCCTGATCATCGTCTTGTTAGGGGTAAACAGTTAAAGACCCAGAACCAGATATGATGAA